>NC_134270.1:4602029-4902029 GCF_031893055.1 Leptodactylus fuscus
TCTGTGTGCAGAGGCCACTATGGGATATAATACTGTGTGCAGGGGCCACTATGGGACATAATACTGTGTGCAAGGGCCACTATGGGGTATAATACTGTGTACAGGGGCCACTATGGGGTATAATACTGTGTGCAGGGGACACTATGGGACATAATACTGTGTGCGGGGGCCACTATGGGGTATAATACTGTGTACAGGGGCCACTATGGGACATAATACTGTGTGCAGGGGCCACTATGGGGTATAATACTGTGTGCAGGGGCCACTATGGGGTATAATACTGTGTACAGGGGCCACTATGGCGTATAATACTGTGTGCAGGGGACACTATGGGACATAATACTGTGTGCGGGGGCCACTGTGGGACATAATACTGTGTGCAGGGGCCACTATGGGACATAATACTGTGTGCAGGGGCCACTATGGGGTATAATACTGTGTGCAGGGGCCACTATGGGGTATAATACTGTGTGCAGGGGACACTATGGGACATAATACTGTGTGCAGGGGCCACTATGGGGTATAATACTGTGTGCAGGGGACACTATGGGACATAATACTGTGTGCAGGGGCCACTATGGGACATAATACTGTGTGCAGGGGCCACTATGGGGTATAATACTGTGTGCAGGGGCCACTATGGGGTATAATACTGTGTACAGGGGCCACTATGTGGTATAATACTGTGTGCAGGGGACACTATGGGACATAATACTGTGTGCGGGGGCCACTATGGGACATAATACTGTGTGCAGGGGCCACTATGGGACATAATACTGTGTGCAGGGGCCACTATGGGGTATAATACTGTGTGCAGGGGCCACTATGGGGTATAATACTGTGTGCAGGGGACACTATGGGACATAATACTGTGTGCAGGGGCCACTATGGGGTATAATACTGTGTGCAGGGGCCACTATGGGGTATAATACTGTGTGCAGGGGACACTATGGGACATAATACTGTGTGCAGGGGACACTATGGGACATAATACTGTGTGCAGGGGCCACTATGGGACATAATACTGTGTGCAGGGGCCACTATGGGGGATAATACTGTGTACAGGGGCCACTATGGGGGATAATACTGTGTGCGGGGGCCACTATGGGACATAATACTGTGTGCAGGGGCCACTATGAAGTATAATACTGTGTGCAGGGGCCACTATGGGGTATAATACTGTGTGCAGGGGCTACTATGGGATATAATACTGTGTGCAGGGGCCACTATGGGACATAATACTGTGTGCAGGGGCCACTATGGGGTATAATACTGTGTGCAGGGGCCACTATGGGATATAATACTGTGTGCAGGGGCCACTATGGGGCATAATACTGTGTGCAGGGGCCACTATGGGACATAATACTGTGTGCAGGGGCCACTATGGGGGATAATACTGTGTGCAGGGGCCACTATGGGGTATAATACTGTGTGCAGGGGCCACTATGGGGTATAATACTGTGTGCAGGGGCAACTATGGGGTATAATACTGTGTACAGGGGCCACTATGGGGTATAATACTGTGTGCAGGGGCCACTATGCAACATAATACTGTGTGCAGGGGCCACTATGGGGGATAATACTGTGTGCAGGAGCCACTATGGGACATAATACTATGTGCAGGAGCCACTATGGGACATAATACTGTGTGCGGGGGCCACTATGGGACATAATACTGTGTGCAGGGGGCCACTATGGGACATAATACTGTGTGCAGGGGCCACTATGGGGTATAATACTGTGTGCAGGGGACACTATGGGACATAATACTGTGTGCAGGGGCCACTATGGGGTATAATACTGTGTGCAGGGGCCACTATGGGGTATAATACTGTGTGCAGGGGACACTATGGGACATAATACTGTGTGCAGGGGACACTATGGGACATAATACTGTGTGCAGGGGCCACTATGGGACATAATACTGTGTGCAGGGGCCACTATGGGGTATAATACTGTGTGCAGGGGCCCACTTGGGATTATGGGATATAATACTGTGTGCAGGGGCCACTATGGGGCATAATACTGTGTGCAGGGGCCACTATGGGACATAATACTGTGTGCAGGGGCCACTATGGGGGATAATACTGTGTGCAGGGGCCACTATGGGGTATAATACTGTGTGCAGGGGCCACTATGGGGTATAATACTGTGTGCAGGGGCCACTATGGGACATAATACTGTGTGCAGGGGCCACTATGGGGGATAATACTGTGTGCAGGGGCCACTATGGGGTATAATACTGTGTGCAGGGGCCACTATGGGGTATAATACTGTGTGCAGGGGCAACTATGGGGTATAATACTGTGTACAGGGGCCACTATGGGGTATAATACTGTGTGCAGGGGCCACTATGCAACATAATACTGTGTGCAGGGGCCACTATGGGGGATAATACTGTGTGCAGGAGCCACTATGGGACATAATACTATGTGCAGGAGCCACTATGGGACATAATACTGTGTGCGGGGGCCACTATGGGACATAATACTGTGTGCAGGGGCCACTATGGGACATAATACTGTGTGCAGGGGCCACTATTGGGTATAATACTGTGTGCAGGGGACACTATGGGACATAATACTGTGTGCAGGGGCCACTATGGGACATAATACTGTGTGCAGGGGCCACTATGGGGGATAATACTTTGTGCAGGGGCCACTATGGGGTATAATACTGTGTGCAGGGGACACTATGGGACATAATACTGTGTGCAGGGGACACTATGGGACATAATACTGTGTGCAGGGGCCACTATGGGACATAATACTGTGTGCAGGGGCCACTATGGGGGATAATACTGTGTACAGGGGCCACTATGGGGGATAATACTGTGTGCGGGGGCCACTATGGGACATAATACTGTGTGCAGGGGCCACTATGGGGTATAATACTGTGTGCAGGGGCCACTATGGGGTATAATACTGTGTGCAGGGGCCACTATGGGATATAATACTGTGTGCAGGGGCCACTATGGGACATAATACTGTGTGCAGGGGCCTCTATGGGGTATAATACTGTGTGCAGGGGCCACTATGGGATATAATACTGTGTGCAGGGGCCACTATGGGGCATAATACTGTGTGCTGGGGCCACTATGGGACATAATACTGTGTGCAGGGGCCACTATGGGACATAATACTGTGTGCAGGGGCCACTATGGGGCATAATACTGTGTGCAGGGGCCACTATGGGACATAATACTGTGTGCAGGGGCCACTATGGGGGATAATACTTTGTGCAGGGGCCACTATGGGGTATAATACTGTGTGCAGGGGCCACTATGGGGTATAATACTGTGTGCAGGGGCCACTATGGGGTATAATACTGTGTGCAGGAGCCACTATGGGACATAATACTGTGTGCAGGAGCCACTATGGGGCATAATACTGGGTGCAGGGGCCACTATGGGACATAATACTTTGTGCAGGGGCCGCTATGGGGTATAATACTGTGTGCAGGGGCCACTATGGGACATAATACTGTGTGCAGGGGCCACTATGGGGCATAATACTGTGTACAGGGGCCACTATGGGGTATAATACTGTGTGCAGGGGCCACTATGGGACATAATACTGTGTGCAGGGGCCACTATGGGGCATAATACTGTGTGCAGGGGCCACTATGGGACATAATACTGTGTGCAGGGGCCACTATGGGGGATAATACTGTGTGCAGGGGCCACTATGGGGTATAATACTGTGTGCAGGAGCCAGTATGGGACATAATACTGTGTGCAGGAGCCACTACGGGGCATAATACTGTGTGCAGGGGCCACTATGGGACATAATACTGTGTGCAGGGACCACGATGGGACATAATACTGTGTACAGGGGCCACTATGGGGTATAATACTGTGTGCAGGGGCCACTATAGGACATAATACTGTGTGCAGGGGCCACTATGGGGCATAATACTATGTGCAGGGGCCACTATGGGACATAATACTGTGTGCAGGGGCCACTATGGGACATAATACTGTGTGCAGGGGCCACTATGGGGCAAAATACTGTGTGCAGGGGGCATAATACTGTGTACAGGGGTCACTATGGGGGATAATACTGTGTGCAGGGGCCACTATGGGACATAATACTGTGTGCAGGGGCCACTATGGGGGATAATACTTTGTGCAGGGGCCACTATGGGACATAATACTGTGTGGGGGCCACTATGGGACATAATACTGTGTGCAGGGGCCACTATGGGGCATAATACTGTGTGCAGGGGCCACTATGGGGGATAATACTGTGTGCAGGGGCCACTATGGGACATAATACTGTGTGGGGGCCACTATGGGACATAATACTGTGTGCAGGGGCCACTATGGGGCATAATACTGTGTGCAGGGGCCACTATGGGGCATAATACTGTGTGCAGGGGCCACTATGGGACATAATACTGTGTGCAGGGGCCACTATGGGGCATAATACTGTGTGCAGGGGCCACTATGGGGTATAATACTGTGTGCAGGGCCCACTATGGGGTATAATACTGTGTGCAGGGGCCACTATGGGGTATAATACTGTGTGCAGGAGCCACTATGGGACATAATACTGTGTGCAGGGACCACGATGGGACATAATACTGTGTACAGGGGCCACTATGGGGTATAATACTGTGTGCAGGGGCCACTATGGGACATAATACTGTGTGCAGGGGCCACTATGGGGCATAAAACTGTGTGCAGGGGCCACTATGGGACATAATACTGTGTGCAGGGGCCACTATGGGACATAATACTGTGTGCAGGGGGCATAATACTGTGTGCAGGGGTCACTATGGGGCATAATACTGTGTGCAGGGACCACTATGGGACATAATACTGTGTGCAGGGGCCACTATGGGGGATAATACTGTGTGCAGGGGCCACTATGGGACATAATACTGTGTGTAGGGGCCACTATGGGGGATAATACTGTGTGCTGGGGCCACTATGGGACATAATACTGTGTGGGGGCCACTATGGGACATAATACTGTGTGCAGGGGCCACTATGGGGCATAATACTGTGTGCAGGGGCCACTATGGGGCATAATACTGTGTGCAGGGGCTACTATGGGACATAATACTGTGTGCAGGGGCCACTATGGGGCAAAATACTGTGTACAGGGGCCACTATGGGGTATAATACTGTGTGCAGGGGCCACTATGGGACATAATACTGTGTGCAGGGGCCACTATGGGGGATAATACTGTGTGCAGGGGCCACTATGGGACATAATACTGTGTGGGGGCCACTATGGGACATAATACTGTGTGCAGGGGCCACTATGGGGCATAATACTGTGTGCAGGGGCCACTATGGGGCATAATACTATGTGCAGGGGCCAGTATGGGACATAATACTGTGTGCAGGGGCCACTATGGGGCATAATACTGTGTGCAGGGGCCACTATGGGGTATAATACTGTGTGCAGGGGCCACTATGGGGTATAATACTGTGTGCAGGGGCCACTATGGGGCATAATACTGTGTGCAGGGGCCACTATGGGACATAATACTGTGTGCAGGGGCCACTATGGGGCATAATACTGTGTGCAGGGGCCACTATGGGGTATAATACTGTGTGCAGGAGCCACTATGGGACATAATACTGTGTGCAGGAGCCACTACGGGGCATAATACTGTGTGCAGGGGCCACTATGGGACATAATACTGTGTGCAGGGACCACGATGGGACATAATACTGTGTACAGGGGCCACTATGGGGTATAATACTGTGTGCAGGGGCCACTATGGGACATAATACTGTGTGCAGGGGCCACTATGGGGCATAATACTGTGTGCAGTGGCCACTATGGGAGATAATACTGTGTGCAGGGGCCACTATGGGGCAAAATACTGTGTGCACGGGGCATAATACTGTGTGCAGGGGTCACTATGGGGCATAATACTGTGTGCAGGGACCACTATGGGACATAATACTGTGTGCAGGGGCCACTATGGGGGATAATACTGTGTGCAGGGGCCACTATGGGACATAATACTGTGTGGGGGCCACTATGGGACATAATACTGTGTGCAGGGGCCACTATGGGGCATAATACTGTGTGCAGGGGCCACTATGGGGCATAATACTGTGTGGGGGCCACTATGGGACATAATACTGTGTGCAGGGGCCACTATGGGGCATAATACTGTGTGCAGGGGCCACTATGGGACATAATACTGTGTGCAGGGGCCACTATGGGACATAATACTGTGTGCAGGGGCCACTATGGGGCATAATACTGTGTGCAGGGGCCACTATGGGACATAATACTGTGTGCAGGGGCCACTATGGGACATAATACTGTGTGCAGGGGCCACTATGGGGTATAATACTGTGTGCAGGGGCCACTATGGGGGATAATACTGTGTGCAGGGGCCACTATGGGGCAAAATACTGTGTGCAGGGACCACTATGGGACATAATACTGTGTGCAGGGGTCACTATGGGACATAATACTGTGTGCAGGGGTCACTATGGGGCATAATACTGTGTGCAGGGACCACTATGGGACATAATACTGTGTGCAGGGGCCACTATGGGTTATAATACTGTGTGCAGGGGCCACTATGGGACATAATACTGTGTGCAGGGGTCACTATGGGGCATAATACTGTGTGCAGGGGTCACTATGGGGCATAATACTGTGTGCAGGGACCACTATGGGACATAATACTGTGTGCAGGGGCCACTATGGGGGATAATACTGTGTGCAGGGGCCACTATGGGACATAATACTGTGTGGGGGCCACTATGGGACATAATACTGTGTGCAGGGGCCACTATGGGGCATAATACTGTGTGCAGGGGTCACTATGGGGCATAATACTGTGTGCAGGGGCCACTATGGGGATAATACTGTGTGCAGGGGTCACTATGGGGCATAATACTGTGTGCAGGGGTCACTATGGGACATAATACTGTGTGCAGGGGCCACTATGGGGCATAATACTGTGTGCAGGGGCCACTATGGGGGATAATACTGTGTGCAGGGGTCACTATGGGGCATAATACTGTGTGCAGGGGCCACTATGGGGGATAATACTGTGTGCAGGGGTCACTATGGGGCATAATACTGTGTGCAGGGGCCACTATGGGGATAATACTGTGTGCAGGGGTCACTATGGGGCATAATACTGTGTGCAGGGGTCACTATGGGACATAATACTGTGTGCAGGGGCCACTATGGGGCATAATACTGTGTTCAGGGGCCACTATGTGACATAATACTGTGTGGGGCCACCATGGGACATAATACGGTGTGCAGGGGCCATTATGAGGCATAATACTGTGTGGGGGCCACTATGGGGCATAATACTGTGTGCAGGGGCCACTATGGGACATAATACTGTGTGCAGGGGCCACTATGGGACATAATACTGTGTGCAGGGGCCACTATGGGACATAATACTGTGTGCAGGGGCCACTATGGGACATAATACTGTGTGCAGGAGCCACTATGGGATATAATACTGTGTGCAGGGGCCACTATGGGGCATAATACTGTGTGCAGGGGCCACTATGGGACATAATACTGTGTGCAGGGACCACTATGGGACATAATACTGTGTACAGGGGCCACTATGGGGCATAATACTGTGTGCAGGGGTCACTATGGGGCATAATACTGTGTGCAGGGGTCACTATGGGACATAATACTGTGTGCAGGAGCCACTATGGGACATAATACTGTGTGCAGGGGCCACTATGGGGCATAATACTGTGTGCAGGGGTCACTATGGGGCATAATACTGTGTGCAGGGGCCACTATGGGACATAATACTGTGTGCAGGAGCCACTATGGGATATAATACGGTGTGCAGGGGCCACTATGGGGCATAATACTGTGTGCAGGGGCCACTATGGGACATAATACTGTGTGCAGGGGCCACTATGGGGCATAATACTGTGTGAAGGGGTCACTATGGGGCATAATACTGTGTGCAGGGACCACTATGGGACATAATACTGTGTGCAGGGGTCATTATGGGACATAACACTGTGTGCAGGGGACACTATGGGACATAATACTGTGTGCAGGGGACACTATGGGGGATAATACTGTGTGCAGGGGCCACTATGGGACATAATACTGTTTGCAGGGGCCACTATGGGACATAATACTGTGTGCAGGGGCCACTATGGGACATAATACTGTGTGCAGGGGTCACTATGGAGCATAATACTGTGTGCAGGGGTCACTATGGGACATAATACTGTGTGCAGGGGCCACTATGGGGCATAATACTGTGTGCAGGGGACACTATGGGGCATAATACTGTGTGCAGGGGCCACTATGGGGCATAATACTGTGTGCAGGGGTCACTATGGGGCATAATACTGTGTGCAGGGACCACTATGGGACATAATACTGTGTGCAGGGGTCATTATGGGACATAACACTGTGTGCAGGGGACACTATGGGACATAATACTGTGTGCAGGGGACACTATGGGGGATAATACTGTGTGCAGGGGCCACTATGGGACATAATACTGTTTGCAGGGGCCACTATGGGACATAATACTGTGTGCAGGGGCCACTATGGGACATAATACTGTGTGCAGATATAGAACTGCCTGTGCCCAAACCCATGAAAGGTCCTCTTTAATGCTGGCAGGCTTCAGGCCTATATGGTAATGCCCAGACATCACGTGGTCTGGGATATTACCATATAGGCCCAAAGCCTGCCCTAGCAGTACCATACAGGCCAAAGCCTGTGTTAGCAGTAACAGGCTATTACTACTAGCACAGGCTTCGGGCCTATATGGTACTGCTAGGGCAGGCTTTGGGCCTATATGGTAATATCCCAGACCACGTGATGTCTGGGCATTACCATGTAGGCCTGAAGCCTGCTAGGAGTAACATCGGATCCCGGAGAGGTGAGTAACATTGTTTATTATGTTCCCTCACCTACCCTGGGGCTCCGATTATTTTACTCGGAGGTCTGAAAAGACCCCCGGGTATAATAATGGTGGTAGTGGGATCGCGGCCTGCCCGGGCCTACTCACTGCCGGCCTCCGCGGCCTACAGTACAAGGGGAAGCGGGGGAGGCAGTGAGCAGGTCTGGGGAGGTAGGTAAATAGGCCGCTACCTGCTGGAGATACTCCAGCAGGTAGCGGCCTATTATAAAACAAAAAAATAAGTTTTTATACTTTCCGATCTTGTTGTTGCTCCCGCCGCCTCCGCGATCCTTTTCTCATGCAGGCTGACGTCTGCGTAGGCGGTGTCACTAGGCCGCCTACGCACGCTGATACGTACTCAGACGTCTAGGTATCAGCGAACGTCATCACGTGTGACGCCGCCCACGCTGATACCTAGATGTCTGAGTATGTATCAGCGTGCATAGGCGGCCTAGTGACACCGCCTATGCAGATACATAGACGTCTGAACCAGCATAGAGAGAAGCAGCTCTCCTGCGCTGGTTGAAAGTAAAAAAAAAAAAGTCGCCCGTGCGCCGCCCCCACCCGTGCCGCCTCACGTCGCCTCATAAGAGGTGCGGCGCTGACTGTCACTTACTTATCCCTGGCTGAAGTCCTCGGTGGTGTCGGCCATCTTCAATGACGTTCGGACGTCACATAACCCGGGACACAGGGACGTCACACAACTAGGCCCGAGGCCTGCCAAGAGTAAGGAAAAGTAAGTGACAGTTTTTTATGTTCCCTTACCTCTCCTGGGCTTATGATCATTATACTCGGGGGTCGAAAAAGACCCCCAACTATAATAATAGTGTTTGTGGGGCCCGCGGTGTCACTTACCAATCCCGGCCCCGGTCAGGATCAGTATGTATATAGGGCCTGCTAACGGCCTATTAAAAAAGAAAAAAAAACACAGGGGTAGCAGATGTCACCGAGCCCCTTAATGTCCCTGTGTCTATGGGCCCTGTGACAGCTACTACCCCGGTAGTTACACCACTAAATACAGAGCATAAAACACACCAAGGAGGAAACCAAAGCTCAGTCTGAGGAAACATCTTGTAAGAACAAGAAGCAAAACCAGTTCTTACAGACAGAAAACAAACAAGATGCAGAGAAGAGCCGAGAAGAAGAAGAGGCAGATTTATAAGATATATCACAGTGACTGAGAACATGGCGGTATAACCTGGGTATATACTGTATATAATTATATGTGTACAGCCGGTATAACCTGGGTATATACTCATACCTCCCAACTTTTGAAGAACCAAAAGAGGGACAAAATGTGCGGCGTGCGTAGCGCGGCGCGGCAAATTTAGCCCCACCCACTTTTATGTTGACTCCGCCCACTCGTTAATTTTTCATGTGCCCGCACACAGTATAATCCTCCTAGTCACCCGTAAATTATATGTCCCCCCTCTATCTCTTCCCCAGTTTCATATACACCCTTCATCTGCCCCCAGTTTCATGTCCCTCTTCCATCTCTGCCCCCAGATTCATGTCCCCACATCTCTGCCCTCAGATTCATGTCCCTCCATCTCTGCCCCCAGATTCATGTCCCCGATCTCTGCCCCCAGATTCATGTCCCCACATCTCTGCCCTCAGATTCATGTCCCTCCATCTCTGCCCCCAGATTCATGTCCCCGATCTCTGCCCCCAGATTCATGTCCCCCATCTCTGCCCTCAGATTCATGTCCTCTCCATCTCTGCCCCCAGATTCATGTCCCCCATCTCTGCCCTCAGATTCATGTCCTCTCCATCTCTGCCCCCAGATTCATGTCCCCACATCTCTGCCCCCAGATTCATGTCCCTCCATCTCTGCCCCCAGATTCATGTCCTCTCCATCTCTGCCCCCAGATTCATGTCCCCTATCTCTGCCCCCAGTTTCATGTCCACTCCATCTCTGCCCCCAGATTCATGTCCCTCTATATCTGCCCCCAGATTCATGTCCCCACATCTCTGCCCCCAGATTCATGTCCCACATCTCTGCCCCCAGATTCATGTCCTCTCCATCTCTGCCCCCAGTGTCATGCCGTCCTCTCCTTCATCTGCCCCCAGATTCACGTTCCACCTCCACATTAAACTTACCTTCTCCTCCGCTCCCTCGCCGCTCTCTGCCCGCCTCTCTCACTGACACATGCGGCTGAAGCTGCTCGTGTGCTCGCTTCGCCGCTGCGTCTCTCTCTCGCTGACACATGCGGCTGAAGCGAGGAGCTGACCTGTGTCAGTTCCTCGCTTCGCCGCTGCCACCGGCTCCTGGCTTGTACATCGCGTCTACAAGCCAGGAACCGGCGGCAGCAGCGAAGCGAGGAGCTGACACAGGTCAGCTCCTCGCTTCAGCCGCATGTGTCAGGGAGAGAGGCGGGCAGCGGCGAAGCGAGGAGCTGACCTGTGTCAGCTCCTTGCTTCAGCCGCATATGTGTTCAACTCAGATCTGCGTCCTCTGGACGCAGATCTGAGTTGAAATCGGGACATACCTCCCTCCAACCGGGACCGCGAGACATGTCACCCAAATCGTGACTGTCCCGCGGAAATCGGGACGGTTGGGAGGTATGATATACTGTATATAATTATATATGTACAGCCGGTATAACCTGGGTATATACTGTATATAATTATATATGTACAGCTTGTATAACCTGGGTATATACTGTATATAATTATATATGTACAGCCGGTATAACCTGGGAATATACTGTATATAATTATATATGTACAGCCGGTATAACCTGGGTATATACTGTATATAATTATATATGTACAGCCGGTATAACCTGGGTATTCTGTATATATTTAAGTGCGGTGTGTATATTTATTATTATTATTATTATTATTATTATTATTATTATTATTATTATTATTATTATTATTATTATTATTTTATTTATATAGCACCATTAATTCCATGGTGCTTTACATTTGGGGGTTACATACAATACACAGAATATACAGGTAGATATAATACTAACAGTGACCGATTGGCACAGTGGGGTAGAGGGCCCTGCCCGCGAGGACTTACAATCTATGAGGGAAGGAGGGTAGAGACAGAAGGAGAGGGGGAGACTGTACAGATGGGGGTGCGGTGATAGTGTTATTGGAGGTTGTAGGCCTTCCTGAATGTGCGGTGTGTCTATTTATGTGCGGTGTGTATATTTATGTTTGGTTTGTATATTTATGTGCGGTGTGTATATTTATGTGTGATGTGTATATTTATGTGTGGTGTGTATATTTAAGTGCGGTGTGTATGTTTACGTGTGGTGTGTATATTTACGTGCGGTGTGTATATTTATGTGCGATGTGTATATTTACGTGTGATGTGTATATTTATGTGTGGTGTGTATATTTATGTGCGGTGTGTATATTTATGTGTGATGTGTATATTTATGTGTGGTGTGTATATTTAAGTGCGGTGTGTATGTTTACGTGTGGTGTGTATATTTACGTGCGGTGTGTATATTTATGTGCGATGTGTATATTTACGTGTGATGTGTATATTTATGTGCGGTGTGTATATTTATGTGCGGTGTGTATATTTATGTGTGATGTGTATATTTATGTGTGGTGTGTATATTTAAGTGCGGTGTGTATGTTTACGTGTGGTGTGTATATTTACGTGTGGTGTGTATATTTAAGTGCGGTGTGTATATTTACGTGTGGTGTGTATATTTATGTGTGGTGTGTATATTTACGTGCCGTGTGTATATTTATGTGCGGTGTGTATATTTATGTGCATTGTGTATATTTATGTGCGGTGTGTATATATGTGCGGTGTGTATATTTATGTGCGGTGTGTATATTTATGTGTGGTGTGTATATTTACGTGTGGTGTGTATATTTATGTGTGGTGTGTATATTTATGTGTGGTGTGTATACATTTATTTGCGGTGTGAATATTTTTATGTGGTGTGTATATTTACGTGTGGTGTGTATATTTATGTGTGGTGTGTATATTTATGTGTGGTGTGTATATTTACGTTTGGTGTGTATATTTATGTGTGGTGTGTATATTTATGTGTGGTGTGTATATTTAAGTGCGGTGTGTATATTTACATGTGGTGTGTATATTTATGTGTTGTGTGTATATTTATGTGCGGTGTGTATATTTATGTGCGGTGTGTATATTTATGTGCATTGTGTATATTTATGTGCGGTGTGTATATATGTGCGGTGTGTATATTTATGTGTGGTGTGTATATTTACGTGTGTTGTGTATATTTAAGTCCTGTGTGTATATTTATGTGTGGTGTGTATATTTATGTGTGGTGTGTATATTTATGTGTGTTGGGTATATTTATGTGTGGTGTGTATATTTATGTGTGTTGGGTATATTTATGTGCGGTGTGTATATTTATGTGTGGTGTGTATACATTTATGTGCGGTGTGTATATTTATGTGCGGTGTGTATATTTATGTGTGGTGTGTATATTTATGTGCGGTGTGTATATTTATGTGCGGTGTGTATATTTATGTGCGGTGTGTATATTTATGTGTGGTGTGTATACATTTATGTGCGGTGTGTATATTTATGTGTGGTGTGTATACATTTATGTGCGGTGTGTATATTTATGTGTGGTGTGTATACATTTATGTGCGGTGTCTATATTTATGTGTGGTGTGTATACATTTATGTGCGGTGTGTATATTTATGTTCGGTGTGTATATTTATGTGTGTTGGGTATATTTATGTGCGGTGTGTATATTTATATGCGGTGTGTATATTTATGTGTGGTGTGTAATTATGTGCGTTGTGTATATTTATGTGCGGTGTGTATATTTATGTGTGGTGTGTATATTTATGTGTGGTGTGTATACATTTATGTGCAGTGTGTATATTAACGTGTGATGTGCATATTTATGTGTGGTGTGTATATTTATGTGTGGTGTGTATACATTTATTTGCGGTGTGAATATTTATATGTGGTGTGTATATTTATGTGTTGTGTGTATATTTATGTGCGGCGTGTATATTTATGTGTGTTGTGTATATTTATGTGTGGTGTGTATACATTTATGTGTGGTGTGTAAATTTAAGTGTGGTGTATATACACTTACATGCGGTGTGTATATTTATGTGCGGTGTGTATATTTATGTGTGGTGTGTATATTTATTTGTGGTGTGTTAATTTACATGCGGTGTGTATAATTATGTGCGGTGTGTATATTTATGTGTGGTGTGTATACAATTATGTGCGGTGTGTATACAATTATGTGCGGTGTGTATACAATTATGTGCGGTGTGTATATTTATATGCAGTGTGTATATTTATGTGTGGAGTGTATATTTATGTGTGGTGTGTATACAATTATGTGTGGTGTGTATACAATTATGTGTGGTGTGTATATTTACGTGTGGTGTGTATATTTATGTGCAGTGTATATATTTATGTGCGGTTTGTATATTTATGTGTGGTGTGTATATTTATGTGTGGTGTGTATACATTTATGTGCAGTGTGTATATTAACGTGTGATGTGCATATTTATGTGTGGTGTGTATATTTATGTGTGGTGTGTATACATTTATTTGCGGTGTGAATATTTTTATGTGGTGTGTATATTTATGTGTTGTGTGTATATTTATGTGCGGCGTGTATATTTATGTGTGTTGTGTATATTTATGTGTGGTGTGTATACATTTATGTGTGGTGTGTAAATTTAAGTGTGGTGTATATACACTTACATGCGGTGTGTATATTTATGTGCGGTGTGTATATTTATGTGTGGTGTGTATATTTATTTGTGGTGTGTTAATTTACATGCGGTGTGTATAATTATGTGCGGTGTGTATATTTATGTGTGGTGTGTATACAATTATGTGCGGTGTGTATACAATTATGTGCGGTGTGTATACAATTATGTGCGGTGTGTATATTTATATGCAGTGTGTATATTTATGTGTGGAGTGTATATTTATATGCGGTGTGTATATTTATGTGTGGTGTGTAATTATGTGCGTTGTGTATATTTATGTGCGGTGTGTATATTTATGTGTGGTGTGTAAATTTATGTGTGGTGTGTATATTTACGTGTGTTGTGTATATTTAAGTCCAGTGTGTATATTTATGTGTGGTGTGTATACATTTATGTGCAGTGTGTATATTAACGTGTGATGTGCATATTTATGTGTGGTGTGTATATTTACGTGTGGTGTGTATATTTATGTGCAGTGTATATATTTATGTGTGGTTTGTATATTTATGTGTGGTGTGTATATTTATGTGTGGTGTGTATACATTTATGTGCAGTGTGTATATTAACGTGTGATGTGCATATTTATGTGTGGTGTGTATATTTATGTGTGGTGTGTATACATTTATTTGCGGTGTGAATATTTATATGTGGTGTGTATATTTATGTGTTGTGTGTATATTTATGTGCGGCGTGTATATTTATGTGTGTTGTGTATATTTATGTGTGGTGTGTATACATTTATGTGTGGTGTGTAAATTTAAGTGTGGTGTATATACACTTACATGCGGTGTGTATATTTATGTGCGGTGTGTATATTTATGTGTGGTGTGTATATTTATTTGTGGTGTGTTAATTTACATGCGGTGTGTATAATTATGTGCGGTGTGTATATTTATGTGTGGTGTGTATACAATTATGTGCGGTGTGTATACAATTATGTGCGGTGTGTATACAATTATGTGCGGTGTGTATATTTATATGCAGTGTGTATATTTATGTGTGGAGTGTATATTTATGTGTGGTGTGTATACAATTATGTGTGGTGTGTATACAATTATGTGTGGTGTGTATATTTACGTGTGGTGTGTATATTTATGTGCAGTGTATATATTTATGTGCGGTTTGTATATTTATGTGTGGTGTGTATATTTATGTGTGGTGTGTATACATTTATGTGCAGTGTGTATATTAACGTGTGATGTGCATATTTATGTGTGGTGTGTATATTTATGTGTGGTGTGTATACATTTATTTGCGGTGTGAATATTTATATGTGGTGTGTATATTTATGTGTTGTGTGTATATTTATGTGCGGCGTGTATATTTATGTGTGTTGTGTATATTTATGTGTGGTGTGTATACATTTATGTGTGGTGTGTAAATTTAAGTGTGGTGTATATACACTTACATGCGGTGTGTATATTTATGTGTGGTGTGTATATTTATGTGTGGTGTGTATATTTATTTGTGGTGTGTTAATTTACATGCGGTGTGTATAATTATGTGCGGTGTGTATATTTATGTGTGGTGTGTATACAATTATGTGCGGTGTGTATACAATTATGTGCGGTGTGTATACAATTATGTGCGGTGTGTATATTTATATGCAGTGTGTATATTTATGTGTGGAGTGTATATTTATGTGTGGTGTGTATACAATTATGTGTGGTGTGTATACAATTATGTGCGGTGTGTATATTTATATGCAGTGTGTATATTTATGTGTGGAGTGTATATTTATGTGTGGTGTGTACTGTACGTCCATCAGAACACAGCAGCTGCACGGAGATCGTGTAGCTGCTTTCACTAGGAGCCGGCTGTAACTTCAGCCGGAGCTCCCAGAGAGAAGACAGGGAAGATTTATTACCTCCCCTGCCTTCTCGTTTGCTGTGTATACAGCACTCAATGAGCGCTGTATACACGGCTATGGACGCTGCCATAATTCAGCTGCCCTCTGACCCGGCGGACACGTGATCCGCTGGGAGCAGAGTCTTACCAGAGCTGCTGGGTCCTACAGGACCCCAGATCAGCTCTGTATACTGTGTATACAGTGTGCAGCAGACTGTATTCCTCCTGTATCTGAGGCTAAATGTAGCAGCCCCAGTTATAGGAGAAATCAGCCTCCAGTACAAAAGAATAAGTGATCAGATGTCCCCAAAGGTCTCTTATCCCCTTATGGGGACACAATCTGAAAAAAATAAAAAATAAAAATATAATAAAAAAGTTTTAAAAAAATGTAAATAAAATAATAATAATAAATAAATAAATAATACACTAATAAAACGCTGTTATTTAAGGTTATAGCTCCACTCCCGACGACACCATACAAAATAAAAATTACCGTAACGGAGAGGAAAAACTATATTATAAAGTTTTTCAGTGACACTTTGTGTTATTAAATAAAAAAATAAAAAAAATTGAAAACCAGACACAATTTCCCTCCTATTTTGTTTCTATTTTCCCAGATATAAAAAAATTAAAACACATTCGAAAATAAAGATAACATAAAAATAAAGCCCTATGTGTCTCCGAAAAAAGACGCAAAAATTAGTTGAATGAGACATACGATAAAAATGTTACAGCCCTCAAAACCGCACATACAAAATAAACTTAAAATATGTCTGGTCCTGGAGCACAAATTGGCCGGTACTGAAGTGGTTAAGTTGTATGTAGCCCCAATATATTCTTTAAATTCCCAGTCAGACCCTGGCACTATATGGCAGTAGCAAGAATTGAGGGTGTATGAAGCCCCAATTCTATTGTTAGGGGACTTACAGTGTATTCAAGTTAGTTTCTGGGGTGGAGGTGGGGGGGCACACCTTTGGAACGTGGATCAGGGGTATATAGGGTATACGGGAATACACTTTCAGTGTATTCCATTCAGGATCCTCAACACTGTGGAAAGCTGGGTTGCGGCGATTGAGCCCGTCAGTGCCACGTTACACTGACAAGCTTCTCCCTGGAATTTAGCTCTTACAAGAGCTGTTGGTTGTCTTCTCCTTCCTATCCTAGCCTGTCCCTGCCTACCCAGAATCTAAGCCCTAGCTAACTGGACGGAAACCTCCGTCCCCGGTGAATTGCAAGCTCAGAATGACGCGATTCCACCTGTGTTATAATTATGAGACACTACAGTCTGCTCCTCCTGTGTTATAATTATGAGACACTACAGTCTGCTCCTCCTGTGTTATAATTATGAGACACTACAGTCTGCTCCTCCTGTGATATAATTATGAGACACTACAGTCTGCTCCTCCAGTTGTTATAATTATGAGACACTACAGTCTGCTCCTCCTGCATTATAATTGTGAGACACTACAGTCTGCTCCTCCTGTGTGATAATTATGAGACACTACAGTCTGCTCCACCTGTGTTATAATTATTAGACACTACAGTCTGCTCCTCCTGTCTTATATTTATGAGACATTACAGTCTGCTCCTCCTGTGTTATAATTATGAGACACTACAGTCTGCTCCTCCTGTGTTATAATTATGAGACACTACAGTCTGTTCCACCTGTGTTATAATTATGAGACACTAGAGTCTGCTCCTCCTGTGTTATATTTATGAGACACTACAGTCTGCTCCTCCTGTGTTATAACTATGAGACACTACAGTCTGCTCCTCCTGTGTTATAATTATGAGTCAATACAGTCTGCTCCTCCTGTGTTATAACTATGAGACACTACAGTCTGCTCCTCCTGTGTTATAATTATTAAACACTACAGTCTGCTCCTACTGTCTTATATTTATGAGACACTACAGTCTGCTCCTACTGTGTTATAATTATGAGACACTACAGTCTGCTCCTCCTGTGTTATAATTATGAGACACTACAGTCTGTTCCACCTGTGTTATAATTATGAGACACTAGAGTCTGCTCCTCCTGTGTTATATTTATGAGACACTACAGTCTGCTCCTCCTGTGTTATAATCATGTGACACTACAGTCTGCTCATCCTGTGTTATATTTATGAGACACTACAGTCTTCTCCTCCTGTGTTATAATTATGAAACACTACAGTTTGCACCTCCTGTGTCATAATTATGAGACACTACAGTCTGCTCCTCCTGTGTGATAATTATGAGACACTACAGTCTGCTACTACTGTGTTATAATTATGAGACACTACAGTCTGCTCCTCCTGTGATATAATTATGAGACACTACAGTCTTCTCTTCCAGTTGTTATAATTATGAGACACTACAGTCTGCTACTCCTGTGTTATAATTATGAGACACTACAGTTTGCTCCTCCTGCATTAAAATTGTGAGACACTACAGTCTGCTACTCCTGTGTGATAATTACGAGACACTACAGTTTGCTCCTCCTGTGTTATAATTATTAGACACTACAGTCTGCTCCTACTGTCTTATATTTATGAGACACTACAGTCTGCTCCTCCTGTGTGATAATTATGAGACACTACAGTCTGCTACTACTGTGTTATAATCATGAGACACTACAGTCTGCTCCTCCAGTGATATAATTATGAGACACTACAGTCTGCTCCTCCAGTTGTTATAATTATGAGACACTACAGTCTGCTACTCCTGTGTTATAATTATGAGACACTACAGTTTGCTCCTCCTGCATTATAATTGTGAGACACTACAGTCTGCTACTCCTGTGTGATAATTACGAGACACTACAGTCTGCTCCTACTGTCTTATATTTATGAGACACTACAGTCTGCTCCTCCTGTATTATAATTATGAGTCACTACAGTCTGCTCCTCCTGTGTTATAATTATGAGACACTACAGTCTGCTCCTACTGTGTTATAATTATGAGACACTACAGTCTGCTCCTCCTGTGCTATAATTATTAGACACTACAGTCTGCTCCTCCTGTCTTATATTTATGAGACACTACAGTCTTCTCCTCCTGTGTTATAATTATGAGATACTACAGTCTGCTCCTTCTGTGTTATAATTATGAGACACTACAGTCTGCTCCTCCTGCATTATAATTATGAGACACTACAGTCTGCTCCTCCTGTGTTATAAATATGAGACACTACAGTCTGCTCTACCTGTGTTATAATTATGAGACACTACAGTCTGCTCCACCTGTGTTATAATTATGAGACTCTACAGTCTGCTCCTCCTGTGTTATAATTATGAGACACTACAGTCTGCTCTTTCTGTTATAAATATGAGACACTACAGTCTGCTTCTCCTGTGTAAAAATTATGAGACACTACAGTCTTCTCCTCCTGTGTTATAATTATGAGACACTACAGTCTTCTCCTCCTGTGTTATAATTATGAGACACTACAGTCTGCTCCTCCTGTGTTATAATTATGAGACACTACAGTCAGCTCTACTGTGTTATAATTATGAGACACTACACTCTGCTCCTCCTGTGTTATAATTATGAGACACTACAGTCAGCTCCTCCTGTGTTATAATTATGAGACACTACAGTCTGCTCCTCCTGTGCTATAATTATGAGACACTACAGTCTGCTCCTATTGTGAAATAATTATGAGACACTACAGTCTGCTCCTCCTGTGTAAAAATTATGAGACACTACAGTCGTCTCCTCCTCTGTAAAAATTATGAGACACCACAGTCTGCTCCTCCTGTGTTATAATTGTGAGACACTACAGTCTGCTCTTCCTGTGTTCTTATTATAAGACACTACAGTCTGCTCTACCTGTGTTATAATTATGAGACACTACAGTCTGCTCCTCCTGTGCTATAATTATGAGACACTACAGTCTGCTCCTCCTGTGTTATAATTATGAGACACTACAGTCTGCTCTTCCTGTGTTATAATTATGAGACACTACAGTCTGCTCCTCCTGTGTTATAATCATGTGACACTACAGTCTGCTCATCCTGTGTTATATTTATGAGACACTACAGTCTTCTCCTCCTGTGTTATAATTATGAAACACTACAGTTTGCACCTCCTGTGTTATAATTATAAGACACTACAGTGTGCTCCTCCTGCATTATAATTATGAGATACTACAGTCTGCTCCTTGTGTACCATAATTATGAGACACTACAGTCTGCTCCTCCTGTATTATAATTGAGACACTACAGTCTGCTTATCCTGTATTATAATTATGAGACACTACAGTCTGCTCCTCCTGTATTATAATTGAGACACTACAGTCTGCTCCTCCTGTGTTATAATTATGAGACACTACAGTCTGCTCCTCCTGTGTTATAATTATGAAACACTACAGTCTGCTCCTCCTGCATTATAATTATGAGACACTACAGTCTTCTCCTCCTGTGTTCTTATTATAAGACACTACAGTCTGCTCTTCCTGTGTTCTTATTATAAGACACTACAGTCTGCTCTACCTGTGTTATAATTATGAGACACTACAGTCTGCTCCTCCTGTGTTATAATTATGAGACACTACAGTCTGCTCCTCCTGTGCTATAATTATGAGACACTACAGTCTGCTCCTATTGTGAAATAATTATGAGACACTACAGTCTGCTCCTCCTGTGTAAAAATTATGAGACACCACAGTCTGCTCCTCCTGTGTTATAATTATGAGACACTACAGTCTGCTCCTCCTGTGTTATAATCATGTGACACTACAGTCTGCTCATCCTGTGTTATATTTATGAGACACTACAGTCTTCTCCTCCTGTGTTATAATTATGAAACACTACAGTTTGCACCTCCTGTGTCATAATTATGAGACACTACAGTCTGTTCCTCCTGTGTTATAATTATGAGACACTACAGTCTGCTCCTCCTTTTTTATAATTATAAGACACTACAGTGTGCTCCTCCTGCATTATAATTATGAGATACTACAGTCTGCTCCTTGTGTACCATAATTATGAGACACTACAGTCTGCTCCTCCTGTATTATAATTGAGACACTACAGTCTGCTTATCCTGTATTATAATTATGAGACAATACAGTCTGCTCCTCCTGTATTATAATTGAGACACTACAGTCTGCTCCTCCTGTGTTATAATTATGAGACACTACAGTCTGCTCCTCCTGTATTATAATTGAGACACTACAGTCTACTCTTCCTGTATTATAATTATAAGACACTACAGTCTGCTTCTCCTGTATTATTATTATGAGACGCTACAGTCTGCTCCTCCTGTGTTATAATTATGAGACACTACAGTCTGCTCCTCCTGTGTTATAATTATGAGACACTACAGTCTGCTCCTCCTGTATAATAATTATGAGACACTACAGTCTGATCCTCCTGTATTATAATTATGAGACACTACAGTCTGCTCCTCCTGTGTTATAATTATGAGACACTACAGTCTGCTCCTCTTGTATTATAATTATGAGACACTACAGTCTGCTCCTCCTGCATAATAATTATGAAACACTACAGTCTGATCCTCCTGTATTATAATTATGAGACACTACAGTCTGCTCCTCCTGTATTATTATTATGAGACACTACAGTCTGCTCCTCCTGTGTTATAATTAGGAGACACTACAGTCTGCTCCTCCTGTGTTATAATTATGAGACACTACAGTCTGCTCCTCCTGTATTATAATTATGAGACACTACAGTCTGCTCCTCCTGTGTTATAATTATGAGACACTACAGTCTGCTCCTCCTGTGTTATAATTATGAGACACTACAGTCTGCTCCTCCTGTATTATAATTATGAGACACTACAGTCTGCTCCTCCTGTATTATAGTTATGAGACACTACAGTCTGCTCCTCCTGTATTATAATTATGAGACACTACAGTCTGCTCCTCCTGTAATATAATTATGAGACACTACAGTCTGCTCCTCCTGTATAATAATTATGAGACACTACAATCTGTTCCTCCTGTGTTATAACTATGAGATACTACAGTCTGCTCGTCCTGTATTATAGTTATGAGACACTACAGTCTGCTCCTCCTGTATTATAATTATGACACACTACAGCCTGCTCCTCCTGTATTATTATTATTATTATTATTATTATTATTATTATTATTATTATTATTATTATTATTATTAGACACTACAGTCTGTTCCTCCTGTGTTATAATTATGAGACACTACAGTCTGCTCCTCCTGTATTATAATTATGAGAAACTACAGTCTGCTCCTCCTGTGTTAGAATTATGAGACACTTCAGTCTGCTCCTCCTTTGTTATAATCATGAGACACTACAGTCTGCTCCTCCTGCATTATAATTATGAGACACTACAGTCTGCTCCTCCTGTGTTATAATTATGAGACACTACAGTCTGCTCCTCCTGTGTTATAATTATGAGACAATACAGTCTGCTCCTCCTGTGTTATAATTATGAGACACTACAGTCTGCTCCTCCTGTGTTATAATTATGAGACACTAAAGTCTGCTCCTCCTGTTGTATAATTAGGAGACACTACAGTCTGCTCCTCCTGTGTTATAATTATGAGACACTACAGTCTGCTCCACCTGTGTTATAATTATGAGACACTACAGTCTGCTCCTCCTTTGTTATAATTATGAGACACTACAGTCTGCTCCTCCTGTTTTATAATTATGAGACACTACAGTCTGCTGCTCCTGCATTATAATAATGAGACACTACAGTCTGCTCCTCCTGTGTTATAATTATGAGACAATACAGTCTGCTCCTCCTGTGTTATAATTATTAGACACTACAGTCTTCTCCTCCTGTTATATAATAATGAGACACTACAGTCTGCTCCTCCTGTGTTATAATTATGAGACACTACAGTCTGCTCCTCCTGCATTATAATTATGAGACACTACAGTCTGCTCCTCCTGTGTTATAATTATGAGACACTACAGTCTGCTCCACATGTGTTATAATTATGAGACACTACAGTCTACTCTTCCTGTATTATAATTATAAGACACTACAGTCTGCTCCTCCTGTATTATTATTATGAGACGCTACAGTCTGCTCCTCCTGTGTTATAATTATGAGACACTACAGTCTGCTCCTCCTGTGTTATAATTATGAGACACTGAAGTCTGCTCCTTCTGTATTATAATTATGAGACACTACAGTCTGCTCCTCCTGTATTATAATTATGAGACACTACAGTCTGCTCCTCCTGTATTATAATTATGAGACACTACAGTCTGCTCCTCCTGTATTATTATTATGAGACACTACAGTCTGCTCCTCTTGTGTTATAATTATGAGACACTACAGTCTGCTCCTCCTGTGTTATAATTATGAGACACTACAGTCTGCTCCTCCTGTATTATAATTATGAGACACTACAGTCTGCTCCTCCTGTATTATAGTTATGAGACACTACAGTCTGCTCCTCCTGTTATATAATAATGAGACACTACAGTCTGCTCCTCCTGTGTTATAATTATGAGACACTACATTCTGCTCCTCCTGTATTATTATTATGAGACACTACAGTCTGCTCCACCTGTAAAATAATTATGAGACACTACAGTCTGCTCCTCCTGTGTTATAATTATGAGATACTAAAGTCTGCTCCTCCTGTATTATAATTATGAGACACTACAATCTGTTCCTCCTGTGTTATAACTATGAGACACTACAGTCTGCTCCACCTGTGTTATAATTATGAGACACTATAGTCTGCTCCTCTTGTATTATAATTATGAGACACTACAGTCTGCTCCTCCTGTATAATAATTATGAGACACTACAGTCTGATCCTCCTGTATTATAATTATGAGACACTACAGTCTGCTCCTCCTGTATTATTATTATGAGACACGACAGTCTGCTCCTCCTGTGTTATAATTATGAGACAATACAGCCTGCTCCTCCTGTATTATTATTATTATTATTATTATTATTATTATTATTATTATTATTATTATTATTATTATTAGACACTACAGTCTGTTCCTCCTGTGTTATAATTATGAGACACTACAGTCTGCTCCTCCTGTGTTATAATTATGAGACACTTCAGTCTGCTCCTCCTTTGTTATAATTATGAGACACTACAGTCTGCTTCTCCTGTTTTATAATTATGAGACACTACAGTCTGCTCCTCCTGCATTATAATTATGAGACACTACAGTCTGCTCCTCCTGTGTTATAATTATGAGACAATACAGTCTGCTCCTCCTGTGTTATAATTATGAGACACTACAGTCTGCTCCTCCTGTGTTATAATTATTAGACACTACAGTCTGCTCCTCCTGTGTTATAATTATGAGACACTCAGTCTGCTCCTCCAGTGTTATAATTATAAGACACTACAGTCTGCTCCTCCTGTGTTACAATTATGAGACACTACAGTCTGCTCCTCCTGTGTTATAATTATTAGACACTACAGTCTTCTCCTCCTGTTATATAATAATGAGACACTACAGTCTGCTCCTCCTGTGTTATAATTATGAGACACTACAGTCTGCTCCTCCTGCATTATAATTATGAGACACTACAGTCTGCTCCTCCTGTGTTATAATTATGAGACACTACAGTCTGCTCCTCCTGCATTGTAAATATGAGACGCTACAGTCTGCTCCTCCTGTATTATAATTATGAGACACTACAGTCTGCTCCTCCTGTATTATTATTATGAGACCCTACAGTCTGCTCCTCCTGCATTATAATTATGAGACACTACAGTCTGCTCCTCCTGTATTATAATTATGAGACACTACAGTCTGCTCCTCCTGTATTATTATTATGAGACACTACAGTCTGCTCCACCTGTAAAATAATTATGAGACACTACAGTCTGCTCCTCCTGTGTTATAATTATGAGACACTAAAGTCTGCTCCTACTGTATTATAATTATGAGACACTACAATCTGTTCCTCCTGTGTTATAACTATGAGACACTACAGTCTGCTCCACCTGTAATATAATTATGAGACACTACAGTCTGCTCCTCCTGTGTTATAATTATGAGACACTAAAGTCTGCTCCTCTTGTATTATAATTATGAGACACTACAGTCTGCTCCTCCTGTATAATAATTATGAGACACTACAGTCTGATCCTCCTGTATTATAATTATAAGACACTACAGTCTGCTCTTCCTGTATTATTATTATGAGACACTACAGTCTGCTCCTCCTGTGTTATAATTATGAGACACTACAGCCTGCTCCTCCTGTATTATTATTATTATTATTATTATTATTATTATTATTATTATTATTATTATTATTATTATTATTAGTATTATTATTATTATGAGACACTACAGTCTGTTCCTCCTGTGTTATAATTATGAGACACTTCAGTCTGCTCCTCCTTTGTTATAATTATGAGACACTACAGTCTGCTCCTCCTGTTTTATAATTATGAGACACTACAGTCTGCTCCTCCTGCATTATAATTATGAGACACTACAGTCTGCTCCTCCTGTGTTATAATTATGAGACAATACAGTCTGCTCCTCCTGTGTTATAATTATGAGACAATACAGTCTGCTCCTCCTGTGTTATAATTATGAGACACTAAAGTCTGCTCCTCCTGTTGTATAATTAGGAGACACTACAGTCTGCTCCTCCTGTGTTATAATTATGAGACACTCAGTCTGCTCCTCCAGTGTTATAATTATGAGACACTACAGTCTGCTCCTCCTGTGTTACAATTATGAGACACTACAGTCTGCTCCTCCTGTGTTATCATTATGAGACACTACAGTCTGCTCCTCCTGCATTATAATTATGAGACACTACAGTCTGCTCCTCCTGTATTATAATTATGAGACACTACAGTCTGCTCCTCCTGCATTATAATTATGAGACACTACAGTCTGCTCCTCCTGTGTTATAATTATGAGACACTACAGTCTGCTCCTCCTGTGATATAATTATGAGACACTACAGTCTGCTCCTCCAGTTGTTATAATTATGAGACACTACAGTCTGCTACTCCTGTGTTATAATTATGAGACACTACAGTTTGCTCCTCCTGCATTATAATTGTGAGACACTACAGTCTGCTACTCCTGTGTGATAATTACGAGACACTACAGTCTGCTCCTACTGTCTTATATTTATGAGACACTACAGTCTGCTCCTCCTGTATTATAATTATGAGTCACTACAGTCTGCTCCTCCTGTGTTATAATTATGAGACACTACAGTCTGCTCCTACTGTGTTATAATTATGAGACACTACAGTCTGCTCCTCCTGTGCTATCATTATTAGACACTACAGTCTGCTCCTCCTGTCTTATATTTATGAGACACTACAGTCTTCTCCTCCTGTGTTATAATTATGAGATACTACAGTCTGCTCCTTCTGTGTTATAATTATGAGACACTACAGTCTGCTCCTCCTGTGTTATATTTATGAGACACTACAGTCTGCTCCTCCTGCATTATAATTATGAGACACTACAGTCTGCTCCTCCTGTGTTATAAATATGAGACACTACAGTCTGCTCTACCTGTGTTATAATTATGAGACACTACAGTCTGCTCCTCCTGTGTTATAATTATGAGACACTACAGTCTGCTCTTTCTGTTATAAATATGAGACACTACAGTCTGCTTCTCCTTTGTAAAAATTATGAGACACTACAGTCTTCTCCTCCTGTGTAAAAATTATGAGAAACTACAGTCTGCTCCTCCTGTGTTATAATTATGAGACACTACAGTCTGCTCCTCCTGTGTTATAATTATGAGACACTACAGTCTGCTCCTCCTGTGTAAAAATTATGAGACACTACAGTCTTCTCCTCCTGTGTAAAAATTATGAGACACTACAGTCTGCTCTTCCTGTGTTATAATTATGAGACACTACAGTCTGCTCCTCCTGTGTAAAAATTATGAGACACTACAGTCTTCTCCTCCTGTGTAAAAATTATGAAACACTACAGTCTGCTCCTCCTGTGTTATAATTATGAGACACTACAGTCTGCTCCTCCTGTGTTATAATTATGAGACACTACAGTCTGCTCCTCCTGTGTTATAATTATGAGACACTACAGTCTGCTCCTACTGTGTTATAATTATGAGACACTACAGTCTGCTCCTCCTGTGCTATCATTATTAGACACTACAGTCTGCTCCTCCTGTCTTATATTTATGAGACACTACAGTCTTCTCCTCCTGTGTTATAATTATGAGATACTACAGTCTGCTCCTTCTGTGTTATAATTATGAGACACTACAGTCTGCTCCTCCTGTGTTATATTTATGAGACACTACAGTCTGCTCCTCCTGCATTATAATTATGAGACACTACAGTCTGCTCCTCCTGTGTTATAAATATGAGACACTACAGTCTGCTCTACCTGTGTTATAATTATGAGACACTACAGTCTGCTCCACCTGTGTTATAATTATGAGACTCTACAGTCTGCTCCTCCTGTGTTATAATTATGAGACACTACAGTCTGCTCTTTCTGTTATAAATATGAGACACTACAGTCTGCTTCTCCTTTGTAAAAATTATGAGACACTACAGTCTTCTCCTCCTGTGTAAAAATTATGAGAAACTACAGTCTGCTCCTCCTGTGTTATAATTATGAGACACTACAGTCTGCTCCTCCTGTGTTATAATTATGAGACACTACAGTCTGCTCCTCCTGTGTAAAAATTATGAGACACTACAGTCTTCTCCTCCTGTGTAAAAATTATGAGACACTACAGTCTGCTCTTCCTGTGTTATAATTATGAGACACTACAGTCTGCTCCTCCTGTGTAAAAATTATGAGACACTACAGTCTTCTCCTCCTGTGTAAAAATTATGAAACACTACAGTCTGCTCCTCCTGTGTTATAATTATGAGACACTACAGTCTGCTCCTCCTGTGTTATAATTATGAGACACTACAGTCTGCTCCTCCTGTGTTATAATTATGAGAGACTTAAGTCTGCTACTCCTGTGTTATAATTATGAGAGACTACAGTCTGCTCCTCCTGCATTATAATTATGAGACACTACAGTTTTCTCCTCCTGTGTTATAATTATGAGACACTACAGTCAGCTCCTCCTGTGTTATAATTATGAGACACTACAGTCTGCTCCTCCTGTGCTATAATTATGAGACACTACAGTCTGCTCCTATTGTGAAATAATTATGAGACACTACAGTCTGCTCCTCCTGTGTAAAAATTATGAGACACTACAGTCGTCTCCTCCTCTGTAAAAATTATGAGACACCACAGTCTGCTCCTCCTGTGTTATAATTGTGAGACACTACAGTCTGCTCTTCCTGTGTTCTTATTATAAGACACTACAGTCTGCTCTACCTGTGTTATAATTATGAGACACTACAGTCTGCTCCTCCTGTGCTATAATTATGAGACACTACAGTCTGCTCCTCCTGTGTTATAATTATGAGACACTACAGTCTGCTCTTCCTGTGTTATAATTATGAGACACTACAGTCTGCTCCTCCTGTGTTATAATCATGTGACACTACAGTCTCCTCCTCCTGTATAATAATTATGAGACACTACAATCTGTTCCTCCTGTGTTATAATTATGAAACACTACAGTCTGCTCCTCCTGTATTATAATTATGAGACACTACAGTCTGCTCCTCCTGTATTATAATTATGTCACACTACAGCCTTCTCCTCCTGTATTATTATTATTATTATTATTATTATTATTATTATTATTATTATTATTATTATTAGACACTACAGTCTGTTCCTCCTGTGTTATAATTATGAGACACTACAGTCTGCTCCTCCTGTATTATAATTATGAGAAACTACAGTCTGCTCCTCCTGTGTTAGAATTATGAGACACTTCAGTCTGCTCCTCCTTTGTTATAATTATGAGACACTACAGTCTGCTCCTCCTGCATTATAATTATGAGACACTACAGTCTGCTCCTCCTGTGTTATAATTATGAGACACTACAGTCTGCTCCTCCTGTGTTATAATTATGAGACAATACAGTCTGCTCCTCCTGTGTTATAATTATGAGACACTACAGTCTGCTCCTCCTGTGTTATAATTATGAGACACTAAAGTCTGCTCCTCCTGTTGTATAATTAGGAGACACTACAGTCTGCTCCTCCTGTGTTATAATTATGAGACACTACAGTCTGCTCCACCTGTGTTATAATTATGAGACACTACAGTCTGCTCCTCCTTTGTTATAATTATGAGACACTACAGTCTGCTCCTCCTGTTTTATAATTATGAGACACTACAGTCTGCTGCTCCTGCATTATAATTATGAGACACTACAGTCTGCTCCTCCTGTGTTATAATTATTAGACACTACAGTCTTCTCCTCCTGTTATATAATAATGAGACACTACAGTCTGCTCCTCCTGTGTTATAATTATGAGACACTACAGTCTGCTCCTCCTGCATTATAATTATGAGACACTACAGTCTGCTCCTCCTGTGTTATAATTATGAGACACTACCGTCTGCTCCACATGTGTTATAATTATGAGACACTACAGTCTACTCTTCCTGTATTATAATTATGACACTACAGTCTGCTCCTCCTGTATTATTATTATGAGACGCTACAGTCTGCTCCTCCTGTGTTATAATTATGAGACACTACAGTCTGCTCCTCCTGTGTTATAATTATGAGACACTGAAGTCTGCTCCTCCTGTATTATAATTATGAGACACTACAGTCTGCTCCTCCTGTATTATAATTATGAGACACTACAGTCTGCTCCTCCTGTATTATAATTATGAGACACTACAGTCTGCTCCTCCTGTATTATTATTATGAGACACTACAGTCTGCTCCTCCTGTGTTATAATTATGAGACACTACAGTCTGCTCCTCCTGTGTTATAATTATGAGACACTACAGTCTGCTCCTCCTGTATTATAATTATGAGACACTACAGTCTGCTCCTCCTGTATTATAGTTATGAGACACTACAGTCTGCTCCTCCTGTTATATAATAATGAGACACTACAGTCTGCTCCTCCTGTGTTATAATTATGAGACACTACATTCTGCTCCTCCTGTATTATTATTATGAGACACTACAGTCTGCTCCACCTGTAAAATAATTATGAGACACTACAGTCTGCTCCTCCTGTGTTATAATTATGAGATACTAAAGTCTGCTCCTCCTGTATTATAATTATGAGACACTACAATCTGTTCCTCCTGTGTTATAACTATGAGACACTACAGTCTGCTCCACCTGTGTTATAATTATGAGACACTATAGTCTGCTCCTCTTGTATTATAATTATTAGACACTACAGTCTTCTCCTCCTGTTATATAATTATGAGACACTACAGTCTGCTCCTCCTGTGCTATAATTATGAGACACTACAGTCTGCTCCTATTGTGAAATAATTATGAGACACTACAGTCTGCTCCTCCTGTTTTATAATTATGAGACACTACAGTCTGCTCCTCCTGCATTATAATTATGAGACACTACAGTCTGCTCCTCCTGTGTTATAATTATGAGACAATACAGTCTGCTCCTCCTGTGTTATAATTATGAGACACTACAGTCTGCTCCTCCTGCATTGTAATTATGAGACACTACAGTATGCTCCTCCTCTGTTATAATTATGAGACACTAAAGTCTGCTCCTCCTGTATTATAATCATGAGACACTACAATCTGTTCCTCCTGTGTTATAACTATGAGACACTACAGTCTGCTCCACCTGTAATATAATTATGAGACACTACAGTCTGCTCCTCCTGTGTTATAATTATGAGACACTACAGTCTGCTCCTCCTGTGTTATAATTATGAGACACTAAAGTCTGCTCCTCTTGTATTATAATTATGAGACACTACAGTCTGCTCCTCCTGTATAATAATTATGAGACACTACAGTCTGCTCCTCCTGTTGTATAATTATGAGACACTACAGTCTGCTCCTCCAGTGTTATAATTATGAGACACTACAGTCTGCTCCTCCAGTGTTATAATTATGAGAGACTACAGTCTGCTCCTCCTGTGTTATAATTATGAGACACTACAGTCTTCTCCTCCTGTGTAAAAATTATGAGACACTACAGTCTGCTCCTCCCGTGTTATAATTATGAGACACTACAGTCTGCTCCTCCTGTGTTATAATTATGAGACACTACAGTCTGCTCCTCCTGCATTATAATTATAAGACACTACAGTCTGCTCCTCCTGCGTAATAATTATGAGACACTTCAGTCTGCTCCTCCTGTGTTTTAATTATGAGACACTACAGTCTTCTCCTCCTGTGTTATAATTATGAGACACTACAGTTTGCTCCTTCTGTGTTATAATTATGAGAGACTACAGTCTGCTCCTCCTGTGTTATAATTATGAGACACTACAGTCTTCTCCTCCTGTGTAAAAATTATGAGACACTACAGTCTGCTCCTCCCGTGTTATAATTATGAGACACTACAGTCTGCTCCTCCTGCATTATAATTATAAGACACTACAGTCTGCTCCTCCTGCGTAATAATTATGAGACACTACAGTCTGCTCCTCCTGCGTAATAATTATGAGACACTTCAGTCTGCTCCTCCTGTGTTTTAATTATGAGACACTACAGTCTGCTCCTCCTGTGTTATAATTATAAGACACTACAGTGTGCTCCTCCTGCATTATAATTATGAGATACTACAGTCTGCTCCTTGTGTACCATAATCATGAGACACTACAGTCTGCTCCTCCTGTATTATAATTGAGACACTACAGTCTGCTTATCCTGTATTATAATTATGAGACACTACAGTCTGCTCCTCCTGTATTATAATTGAGACACTACAGTCTGCTCCTCCTGTGTTATAATTATGAGACACTACAGTCTGCTCCTCCTGTATTATAATTGAGACACTACAGTCTGCTCCTCCTGTCTTATATTTATGAGACATTACAGTCTGCTCCTCCTGTGTTATAATTATAAGACACTACAGTCTGCTACTCCAGTATTATTATTATGAGACGCTACAGTCTGCTCCTCCTGTGTTATAATTATGAGACACTACAGTCTGCTCCTCCTGTGTTATAATTATGAGACACTAAAGTCTGCTCCTCTTGTATTATAATTATGAGACACTACAGTCTGCTCCTCCTGTATAATAATTATGAGACACTACAGTCTGATCCTCCTGTATTATAATTATGAGACACTACAGTCTTCTCCTCCTGTGTTATAATTATGAGACACTACAGTCTGCTCCTCTTGTATTATAATTATGAGACACTACAGTCTGCTCCTCCTGTATAATAATTATGAGACACTACAGTCTGATCCTCCTGTATTATAATTATGAGACACTACAGTCTTCTCCTCCTGTGTTATAATTATGAGACACTACAGTCTGCTCCTCCTGTATTATAATTATGAGACACTACAGTCTGCTCCTCCTGTGTTATAATTATGAGACACTACAGTCTGCTCCTCCTGTATTATAATTATGAGACACTACAGTCTGCTCCTCCTGTATTATAGTTATGAGACACTACAGTCTGCTCCTCCTGTAATATAATTATGAGACACTACAGTCTGCTCCTCCTGTATAATAATTATGAGACACTACAATCTGTTCCTCCTGTGTTATAACTATGAGATACTACAGTCTGCTCCTCCTGTATTATAATTATGAGACACTACAGTCTGCTCCTCCTGTATTATAATTATGAGACACTACAGTCTGTTCCTCCTGTGTTAGAATTATGAGACACTTCAGTCTGCTCCTCCTTTGTTATAATTATGAGACACTACAGTCTGCTCCTCCTGCATTATAATTATGAGACACTACAGTCTGCTCCTCCTGTGTTATAATTATGAGACACTACAGTCTGCTCCTCCAGTGTTATAATTATGAGACACTACAGTCTGCTCCTCCTGTGTTATATTTATGAGACACTACAGTCTTCTCCTCCTGTGTTATAATTATGAAACACTACAGTTTGCACCTCCTGTGTCATAATTATGAGACTCTACAGTCTGTTCCTCCTGTGTTATAATTATGAGACACTACAGTCTGCTCCTCCTGTGTTATAATTATAAGACACTACAGTGTGCTCCTCCTGCATTATAATTATGAGATACTACAGTCTGCTCCTTGTGTACCATAATTATGAGACACTACAGTCTGCTCCTCCTGTATTATAATTGAGACACTACAGTCTGCTTATCCTGTATTATAATTATGAGACACTACAGTCTGCTCCTCCTGTATTATAATTGAGACACTACAGTCTGCTCCTCCTGTGTTATAATTATGAGACACTACAGTCTGCTCCTCCTGTATTATAATTGAGACACTACAGTCTACTCTTCCTGTATTATAATTATAAGACACTACAGTCTGCTCCTCCTGTATTATTATTATGAGACGCTACAGTCTGCTCCTCCTGTATAATAATTATGAGACACTACAGTCTGATCCTCCTGTATTATAATTATGAGACACTACAGTCTGCTCCTCCTGTGTTATAATTATGAAACACTACAGTCTGCTCCTCTTGTATTATAATTATGAGACACTACAGTCTGCTCCTCCTGTATTATAATTATGAGACACTACAGTCTGCTCCACCTGTAAAATAATTATGAGACACTACAGTCTGCTCCTCCTGTGTTATAATTATGAGACACTAAAGTCTGCTCCTCCTGTATTATAATTATGAGACACTACAATCTGTTCCTCCTGTGTTATAACTATGAGACACTACAGTCTGCTCCACCTGTAATATAATTATGAGACACTACAGTCTGCTCCTCCTGTGTTATAATTATGAAACACTACAGTCTGCTCCTCCTTTGTTATAATTATGAGACACTAAAGTCTGCTCCTCTTGTATTATAATTATGAGACACTACAGTCTGCTCCTCCTGTATAATAATTATGAGACACTACAGTCTGCTCCTCCTGTTGTATAATTATGAGACACTACAGTCTGCTCCTCCAGTGTTATAATTCTGAGACACTACAGTCTGCTCCTCCAGTTTTATAATTATGAGACACTACAGTCTGCTCCTCCTGTGTTATAATTATGAGACACTACAGTCTTCTCCTCCTGTGTAAAAATTATGAGACACTACAGTCTGCTCCTCCTGTGTTATAATTATGAGACACTACAGTCTGCTCCTCCTGTGTTATAATTATGAGACACTACAGTCTGCTCCTCCTGCATTATAATTATAAGACACTACAGTCTGCTCCTCCTGCGTAATAATTATGAGACACTTCAGTCTGCTCCTCCTGTGTTTTAATTATGAGACACTACAGTCTTCTCCTCCTGTGTTATAATTATGAGACACTACAGTTTGCTCCTTCTGTGTTATAATTATGAGAGACTTAAGTCTGCTACTCCTGTGTTATAATTATGAGAGAATACAGTCTGCTCCTCCTGCATTATAATTATGAGACACTACAGTCTTCTCCTCCTGTGTTCTTATTATAAGACACTACAGTCTGCTCTACTGTGTTATAATTATGAGACACTACACTCTGCTCCTCCTGTGTTATAATTATGAGACACTACAGTCAGCTCCTCCTGTGTTATAATTATGAGACACTACAGTCTGCTCCTTCTGTGCTATAATTATGAGACACTACAGTCTGCTCCTATTGTGAAATAATTATGAGACACTACAGTCTGCTCCTCCTGTGTTATAATTGTGAGACACTACAGTCTGCTCTTCCTGTGTTCTTATTATAAGACACTACAGTCTGCTCTACCTGTGTTATAATTATGAGACACTACAGTCTGCTCCTCCTGTGTTATAATTATGAGACACTACAGTCTGCTCCTCCTGTGTTATAATTATGAGACACTACAGTCTGCTCTTCCTGTGTTATAATTATGAGACACTACAGTCTGCTCCTCCTGTGTTATAATCATGCGACACTACAGTCTGCTCATCCTGTGTAATATTTATGAGACACTACAGTCTTCTCCTCCTGTGTTATAATTATGAAACACTACAGTTTGCACCTCCTGTGTCATAATTATGAGACACTACAGTCTGTTCCTCCTGTGTTATAATTATGAGACACTACAGTCTGCTCCTCCTGTGTTATAATTATAAGACACTACAGTGTGCTCCTCCTGCATTATAATTATGAGATACTACAGTCTGCTCCTTGTGTACCATAATCATGAGACACTACAGTCTGCTCCTCCTGTATTATAATTGAGACACTACAGTCTGCTTATCCTGTATTATAATTATGAGACACTACAGTCTGCTCCTCCTGTATTATAATTGAGACACTACAGTCTGCTCCTCCTGTGTTATAATTATGAGACACTACAGTCTGCTCCTCCTGTATTATAATTGAGACACTACAGTCTACTCTTCCTGTATTATAATTATAAGACACTACAGTCTGCTACTCCAGTATTATTATTATGAGACGCTACAGTCTGCTCCTCCTGTGTTATAATTATGAGACACTACAGTCTGCTCCTCCTGTGTTATAATTATGAGACACTAAAGTCTGCTCCTCTTGTATTATAATTATGAGACACTACAGTCTGCTCCTCCTGTATAATAATTATGAGACACTACAGTCTGATCCTCCTGTATTATAATTATGAGACACTACAGTCTTCTCCTCCTGTGTTATAATTATGAGACACTACAGTCTGCTCCTCTTGTATTATAATTATGAGACACTACAGTCTGCTCCTCCTGTATAATAATTATGAGACACTACAGTCTGATCCTCCTGTATTATAATTATGAGACACTACAGTCTGCTCCTCCTGTATTATTATTATGAGACACTACAGTCTGCTCCTCCTGTATTATAATTATGAGACACTACAGTCTGCTCCTCCTGTGTTATAATTATGAGACACTACAGTCTGCTCCTCCTGTATTATAATTATGAGACACTACAGTCTGCTCCTCCTGTATTATAATTATGAGACACTACAGTCTGTTCCTCCTGTGTTAGAATTATGAGACACTTCAGTCTGCTCCTCCTTTGTTATAATTATGAGACACTACAGTCTGCTCCTCCTGCATTATAATTATGAGACACTACAGTCTGCTCCTCCTGTGTTATAATTATGAGACACTACAGTCTGCTCCTCCAGTGTTATAATTATGAGACACTACAGTCTGCTCCTCCTGTGTTATATTTATGAGACACTACAGTCTTCTCCTCCTGTGTTATAATTATGAAACACTACAGTTTGCACCTCCTGTGTCATAATTATGAGACTCTACAGTCTGTTCCTCCTGTGTTATAATTATGAGACACTACAGTCTGCTCCTCCTGTGTTATAATTATAAGACACTACAGTGTGCTCCTCCTGCATTATAATTATGAGATACTACAGTCTGCTCCTTGTGTACCATAATTATGAGACACTACAGTCTGCTCCTCCTGTATTATAATTGAGACACTACAGTCTGCTTATCCTGTATTATAATTATGAGACACTACAGTCTGCTCCTCCTGTATTATAATTGAGACACTACAGTCTGCTCCTCCTGTGTTATAATTATGAGACACTACAGTCTGCTCCTCCTGTATTATAATTGAGACACTACAGTCTACTCTTCCTGTATTATAATTATAAGACACTACAGTCTGCTCCTCCTGTATTATTATTATGAGACGCTACAGTCTGCTCCTCCTGTATAATAATTATGAGACACTACAGTCTGATCCTCCTGTATTATAATTATGAGACACTACAGTCTGCTCCTCCTGTGTTATAATTATGAAACACTACAGTCTGCTCCTCTTGTATTATAATTATGAGACACTACAGTCTGCTCCTCCTGTATTATAATTATGAGACACTACAGTCTGCTCCACCTGTAAAATAATTATGAGACACTACAGTCTGCTCCTCCTGTGTTATAATTATGAGACACTAAAGTCTGCTCCTCCTGTATTATAATTATGAGACACTACAATCTGTTCCTCCTGTGTTATAACTATGAGACACTACAGTCTGCTCCACCTGTAATATAATTATGAGACACTACAGTCTGCTCCTCCTGTGTTATAATTATGAAACACTACAGTCTGCTCCTCCTTTGTTATAATTATGAGACACTACAGTCTGCTCCTCCTGTATAATAATTATGAGACACTACAGTCTGCTCCTCCTGTTGTATAATTATGAGACACTACAGTCTGCTCCTCCAGTGTTATAATTCTGAGACACTACAGTCTGCTCCTCCAGTTTTATAATTATGAGACACTACAGTCTGCTCCTCCTGTGTTATAATTATGAGACACTACAGTCTTCTCCTCCTGTGTAAAAATTATGAGACACTACAGTCTGCTCCTCCTGTGTTATAATTATGAGACACTACAGTCTGCTCCTCCTGTGTTATAATTATGAGACACTACAGTCTGCTCCTCCTGCATTATAATTATAAGACACTACAGTCTGCTCCTCCTGCATAATAATTATGAAACACTTCAGTCTGCTCCTCCTGTGTTTTAATTATGAGACACTACAGTCTTCTCCTCCTGTGTTATAATTATGAGACACTACAGTCTGCTCCTCCTGTGTTATAATTATGAGAGACTTAAGTCTGCTACTCCTGTGTTATAATTATGAGAGACTACAGTCTGCTCCTCCTGCATTATAATTATGAGACACTACAGTCTTCTCCTACTGTGTTCTTATTATAAGACACTACAGTCTGCTCTACTGTGTTATAATTATGAGACACTACACTCTGCTCCTCCTGTGTTATAATTATGAGACACTACAGTCAGCTCCTCCTGTGTTATAATTATGAGACACTACAGTCTGCTCCTCCTGTGCTATAATTATGAGACACTACAGTCTGCTCCTATTGTGAAATAATTATGAGACACTACAGTCTGCTCCTCCTGTTTTATAATTATGAGACACTACAGTCTGCTCCTCCTGCATTATAATTATGAGACACTACAGTCTGCTCCTCCTGTGTTATAATTATGAGACAATACAGTCTGCTCCTCCTGTGTTATAATTATGAGACACTACAGTCTGCTCCTCCTGCATTGTAATTATGAGACACTACAGTATGCTCCTCCTGTGTTATAATTATGAGACACTACAGTCTGCTCCTCCTGTATTATAATTATGAGACACTACAGTCTGCTCCACCTGTAAAATAATTATGAGACACTACAGTCTGCTCCTCCTCTGTTATAATTATGAGACACTAAAGTCTGCTCCTCCTGTATTATAATCATGAGACACTACAATCTGTTCCTCCTGTGTTATAACTATGAGACACTACAGTCTGCTCCACCTGTAATATAATTATGAGACACTACAGTCTGCTACTCCTGTGTTATAATTATGAGACACTACAGTCTGCTCCTCCTGTGTTATAATTATGAGACACTAAAGTCTGCTCCTCTTGTATTATAATTATGAGACACTACAGTCTGCTCCTCCTGTATAATAATTATGAGACACTACAGTCTGCTCCTCCTGTTGTATAATTATGAGACACTACAGTCTGCTCCTCCAGTGTTATAATTATGAGACACTACAGTCTGCTCCTCCAGTGTTATAATTATGAGACACTACAGTCTGCTCCTCCTGTGTTATAATTATGAGACACTACAGTCTTCTCCTCCTGTGTAAAAATTATGAGACACTACAGTCTGCTCCTCCTGTGTTATAATTATGAGACACTACAGTCTGCTCCTCCTGTGTTATAATTATGAGACACTACAGTCTGCTCCTCCTGCATTATAATTATAAGACACTACAGTCTGCTCCTCCTGCGTAATAATTATGAGACACTTCAGTCTGCTCCTCCTGTGTTTTAATTATGAGACACTACAGTCTTCTCCTCATGTGTTATAATTATGAGACACTACAGTCTGCTCCTTCTGTGTTATAATTACGAGAGACTTAAGTCTGCTACTCCTGTGTTATAATTATGAGAGACTACAGTCTGCTCCTCCTGCATTATAATTATGAGACACTACAGTCTTCTCCTCCTGTGTTCTTATTATAAGACACTACAGTCTGCTCTACTGTGTTATAATTATGAGACACTACACTCTGCTCCTCCTGTGTTATAATTATGAGACACTACAGTCAGCTCCTCCTGTGTTATAATTATGAGACACTACAGTCTGCTCCTCCTGTGCTATAATTATGAGACACTACAGTCTGCTCCTATTGTGAAATAATTATGAGACACTACAGTCTGCTCCTTCTGTGTTATAATTGTGAGACACTACAGTCTGCTCTTCCTGTGTTCTTATTATAAGAAACTACAGTCTGCTCTACCTGTGTTATAATTATGAGACACTACAGTCTGCTCCTCCTGTGTTATAATTATGAGACACTACAGTCTGCTCCTCCTGTGTTATAATTATGAGACACTACAGTCTGCTCTTCCTGTGTTATAATTATGAGACACTACAGTCTGCTCCTCCTGTGTTATAATCATGCGACACTACAGTCTGCTCATCCTGTGTTATATTTATGAGACACTACAGTCTTCTCCTCCTGTGTTATAATTATGAAACACTACAGTTTGCACCTCCTGTGTCATAATTATGAGACACTACAGTCTGTTCCTCCTGTGTTATAATTATGAGACACTACAGTCTGCTCCTCCTGTGTTATAATTATAAGACACTACAGTGTGCTCCTCCTGCATTATAATTATGAGATACTACAGTCTGCTCCTTGTGTACCATAATCATGAGACACTACAGTCTACTCCTCCTGTATTATAATTGAGACACTACAGTCTGCTTATCCTGTATTATAATTATGAGACACTACAGTCTGCTCCTCCTGTATTATAATTGAGACACTACAGTCTGCTCCTCCTGTGTTATAATTATGAGACACTACAGTCTGCTCCTCCTGTATTATAATTGAGACACTACAGTCTACTCTTCCTGTATTATAATTATAAGACACTACAGTCTGCTCCTCCTGTATTATAATTGAGACACTACAGTCTGCTCCTCCTGTGTTATAATTGTGAGACACTACAGTCTGCTCTTCCTGTGTTCTTATTATAAGAAACTACAGTCTGCTCTACCTGTGTTATAATTATGAGACACTACAGTCTGCTCCTCCTGTGTTATAATTATGAGACACTACAGTCTGCTCCTCCTGTGTTATAATTATGAGACACTACAGTCTGCTCTTCCTGTGTTATAATTATGAGACACTACAGTCTGCTCCTCCTGTGTTATAATCATGCGACACTACAGTCTGCTCATCCTGTGTTATATTTATGAGACACTACAGTCTTCTCCTCCTGTGTTATAATTATGAAACACTACAGTTTGCACCTCCTGTGTCATAATTATGAGACACTACAGTCTGTTCCTCCTGTGTTATAATTATGAGACACTACAGTCTGCTCCTCCTGTGTTATAATTATAAGACACTACAGTGTGCTCCTCCTGCATTATAATTATGAGATACTACAGTCTGCTCCTTGTGTACCATAATCATGAGACACTACAGTCTGCTCCTCCTGTATTATAATTGAGACACTACAGTCTGCTTATCCTGTATTATAATTATGAGACACTACAGTCTGCTCCTCCTGTATTATAATTGAGACACTACAGTCTGCTCCTCCTGTGTTATAATTATGAGACACTACAGTCTGCTCCTCCTGTATTATAATTGAGACACTACAGTCTACTCTTCCTGTATTATAATTATAAGACACTACAGTCTGCTACTCCAGTATTATTATTATGAGACGCTACAGTCTGCTCCTCCTGTGTTATAATTATGAGACACTACAGTCTGCTCCTCCTGTGTTATAATTATGAGACACTAAAGTCTGCTCCTCTTGTATTATAATTATGAGACACTACAGTCTGCTCCTCCTGTATAATAATTATGAGACACTACAGTCTGATCCTCCTGTATTATAATTATGAGACACTACAGTCTTCTCCTCCTGTGTTATAATTATGAGACACTACAGTCTGCTCCTCTTGTATTATAATTATGAGACACTACAGTCTGCTCCTCCTGTATAATAATTATGAGACACTACAGTCTGATCCTCCTGTATTATAATTATGAGACACTACAGTCTACTCTTCCTGTATTATAATTATAAGACACTACAGTCTGCTCCTCCTGTATTATTATTATGAGACGCTACAGTCTGCTCCTCCTGTGTTATAATTATGAGACACTACAGTCTGCTCCTCCTGTGTTATAATTATGAGACACTAAAGTCTGCTCCTCCTGTTGTATAATTATGAGACACAACAGTCTGCTCCTCCTGTATTATAATTATGAGACACTACAGTCTGCTCCTCCTGTATTATAATTATGAGACACTACAGTCTGCTCCTCCTTTATTATTATTATGAGACACTACAGTCTGCTCCTCCTGTGTTATAATTATGAGACACTACAGTCTGCTCCTCCTGTATTATAATTATGAGACACTACAGTATGCTCCTCCTGTATTATAGTTATGAGACACTACAGTCTGCTCCTCCTGTTATATAATAATGAGACACTACAGTCTGCTCCTCCTGTGTTATAATTATGAGACACTACATTCTGCTCCTCCTGTATTATTATTATGAGACACTACAGTCTGCTCCACCTGTAAAATAATTATGAGACACTAAAGTCTGCTCCTCCTGTGTTATAATTATGAGACACTAAAGTCTGCTCCTCCTGTATTATAATTATGAGACACTACAATCTGTTCCTCCTGTGTTATAACTATGAGACACTACAGTCTGCTCCACCTGTAATATAATTATGAGACACTACAGTCTGCTCCTCCTGTGTTATAATTATGAGACACTAAAGTCTGCTCCTCTTGTATTATAATTATGAGACACTACAGTCTGCTCCTCCTGTGTAATAATTATGAGACACTACAGTCTGATCCTCCTGTATTATAATTATGAGACACTACAGTCTGCTCCTCCTGTATTATTATTATGAGACAATACAGTCTGCTCCTCCTGTGTTATAATTATGAGACACTACAGTCTGCTCCTCCTGTGTTATAATTATGAAACAATACAGTCTGCTCCTCCTGTGTTATAATTATGAGACACTAAAGTCTGCTCCTCCTGTTGTATAATTAGGAGACACTACAGTCTGCTCCTCCTGTGTTATAATTATGAGACACTACAGTCTGCTCCTCCTGTGTTATAATTATTAGACACTACAGTCTTCTCCTCCTGTTATATAATAATGAGACACTACAGTCTGCTCCTCCTGCATTATAATTATGAGACACTACAGTCTGCTCCTCCTGCGTTATAATTATGAGACAATACAGTCTGCTCCTCCTGTGTTATAATTATGAGACACTACAGTCTGCTCCTCCTGTATTATAATTATGAGACACTACAGTCTGCTCCTCCTGTATTATTATTATTATTATGAGACACTACAGTCTGCTCCACCTGTAAAATAATTATGAGACACTACAGTCTGCTCCTCCTGTGTTATAATTATGAGACACTACAATCTGTTCCTCCTGTGTTATAACTATGAGACACTACAGTCTGCTCCACCTGTAATATAATTATGAGACACTACAGTCTGCTCCTCCTGTGTTATAATTATGAGACACTAAAGTCTGCTCCTCTTGTATTATAATTATGAGACACTACAGTCTGCTCCTCCTGTATAATAATTATGAGACACTACAGTCTGATCCTCCTGTATTATAATTATGAGGCACTACAGTCTGCTCCTCCTGTATTATTATTATAAGACACTACAGTCTGCTCCTCCTGTGTTATAATTATGAGACACTACAGCCTGCTCCTCCTGTAGTATTATTATTATTATTATTATTATTATTATTATTATTATTATTATTATTATTATTATTATTATTATTATTATTATTATTATTATTATTAGACACTACAGTCTGTTCCTCCTGTGTTATAATTATGAGACACTACAGTCTGCTCCTCCTGTGTTATAATTATGAGACACTTCAGTCTGCTCCTCCTTTGTTATAATTATGAGACACTACAGCCTGCTCCTCCTGTGTTATAATTATGAGACACTACAGTCTGCTCCTCCTGCATTATAATTATGAGACACTACAGTCTGCTCCTCCTGTGTTATAATTATGAGACAATACAGTCTGCTCCTCCAGTGTTATAATTATGAGACACTACAGTCTGCTCCTCCTGTGTTATAATTATGAGACACTAAAGTCTGCTCCTCCTGTTGTATAATTAGGAGACACTACAGTCTGCTCCTCCTGTGTTATAATTATGAGACACTCAGTCTGCTCCTCCAATGTTATAATAATGAGACACTACAGTCTGCTCCTCCTGTGTTATAATTATGAGACACTACAGTCTGCTCCTCCTGTGTTATAATTATGAGACACTACAGTCTGCTCCTCCTGCATTATAATTATGAGACACTACAGTCTGCTCCTCCTGTATTATAATTATGAGACACTACAGTCTGCTCCTCCTGTATTATTATTATGAGACCCTACAGTCTGCTCCTCCTGCATTATAATTATGAGACACCACAGTCTGCTCCTCCTGTGTTATAATTATGAGACACTACAGTCTGCTCCTCCTGTGTTATAATTATGAGACACTAAAGTCTGCTCCTCCTGTTGTATAATTAGGAGACACTACAGTCTGCTCCTCCTGTGTTATAATTATGAGACACTCAGTCTGCTCCTCCAATGTTATAATAATGAGACACTACAGTCTGCTCCTCCTGTGTTATAATTATGAGACACTACAGTCTGCTCCTCCTGTGTTATAATTATGAGACACTACAGTCTGCTCCTCCTGCATTATAATTATGAGACACTACAGTCTGCTCCTCCTGTATTATTATTATTATTATTATTATTATTATTATTATTATTATTATTATTATTATTATTATTATTATTATTATTATTATTATGAGACACTACAGTTTGTTCATCCTGTGTTATAATTATGAGACACTACAGTCTGCTCCTCCTGTGTTATAATTAAGAGACACTTCAGTCTGCTCCTCCTTTGTTATAATTATGAGACACTACAGTCTGCTCCTCCTGTTTTATAATTATGAGACACTACAGTCTGCTCCTCCTGCATTATAATTATGAGACACTACAGTCTGCTCCTCCTGTAATATAATTATGAGACAATACAGTCTGCTCCTCCTGTGTTATAATTATGAGACACTACAGTCTGCTCCTCCTGCATTGTAATTATGAGACACTACAGTATGCTCCTCCTGTGTTATAATTATGAGACACTACAGTCTGCTCCTCCTGTATTATAATTATGAGACACTACAGTCTGCTCCACCTGTAAAATAATTATGAGACACTACAGTCTGCTCCTCCTGTGTTATAATTATGAGACACTAAAGTCTGCTCCTCCTGTATTATAATCATGAGACACTACAATCTGTTCCTCCTGTGTTATAACTATGAAACACTACAGTCTGCTCCACCTGTAATATAATTATGAGACACTACAGTCTGCTACTCCTGTGTTATAATTATGAGACACTACAGTCTGCTCCTCCTGTGTTATAATTATGAGACACTAAAGTCTGCTCCTCTTGTATTATAATTATGAGACACTACAGTCTGCTCCTCCTGTATAATAATTATGAGACACTACAGTCTGCTCCTCCTGTTGTATAATTATGAGACACTACAGTCTGCTCCTCCAGTGTTATAATTATGAGACACTACAGTCTGCTCCTCCAGCGTAATAATTATGAGACACTACAGTCTGCTCCTCCTGTGTTATAATTATGAGACACTAAAGTCTGCTCCTCTTGTATTATAATTATGAGACACTACAGTCTGCTCCTCCTGTATAATAATTATGAGACACTACAGTCTGCTCCTCCTGTTTTATAATTATGAGACACTACAGTCTGCTCCTCCAGTGTTATAATTATGAGACACTACAGTCTGCTCCTCCTGCGTAATAATTATGAGACACTTCAGTCTGCTCCTCCTGTGTTTTAATTATGAGACACTACAGTCTTCTCCTCCTGTGTTATAATTATGAGACACTACAGTCAGCTCCTCCTGTGTTATAATTATGAGACACTACAGTCTGGTCCTCCTGTGCTATAATTATGAGACACTACAGTCTGCTCCTATTGTGAAATAATTATGAGACACTACAGTCTGCTCCTCCTGTGTTATAATTGTGAGACACTACAGTCTGCTCTTCCTGTGTTCTTATTATAAGACACTACAGTCTGCTCTACCTGTGTTATAATTATGAGACACTACAGTTTGCTCCTCCTGTGTTATAATTATGAGACACTACAGTCTGGTCCTCCTGTGCTATAATTATGAGACACTACAGTCTGCTCCTATTGTGAAATAATTATGAGACACTACAGTCTGCTCCTCCTGTGTTATAATTGTGAGACACTACAGTCTGCTCTTCCTGTGTTCTTATTATAAGACACTACAGTCTTCTCCTCCTGTGTTATAATTATGAAACACTACAGTTTGCACCTCCTGTGTCATAATTATGAGACACTACAGTCTGTTCCTCCTGTGTTATAATTATGAGACACTACAGTCTGCTCCTCCTGTGTTATAATTATAAGACACTACAGGGTGCTCCTCCTGCATTATAATTATGAGATACTACAGTCTGCTCCTTGTGTACCATAATTATGAGACACTACAGTCTGCTCCTCCTGTATTATAATTGAGACACTACAGTCTGCTTATCCTGTATTATAATTATGAGACACTACAGTCTGCTCCTCCTGTATTATAATTGAGACACTACAGTCTGCTCCTCCTGTGTTATAATTATGAGACACTACAGTCTGCTCCTCCTGTATTATAATTGAGACACTACAGTCTACTCTTCCTGTATTATAATTATAAGACACTACAGTCTGCTCCTCCTGTATTATTATTATGAGACGCTACAGTCTGCTCCTCCTGTTTTATAATTATGAGACACTACAGTCTGCTCCTCCTGCATTATAATTATGAGACACTACAGTCTGCTCCTCCTGTAATATAATTATGAGACAATACAGTCTGCTCCTCCTGTGTTATAATTATGAGACACTACAGTCTGCTCCTCCTGCATTGTAATTATGAGACACTACAGTATGCTCCTCCTGTGTTATAATTATGAGACACTACAGTCTTCTCCTCCTGTATTATAATTATGAGACACTACAGTCTGCTCCACCTGTAAAATAATTATGAGACACTACAGTCTGCTCCTCCTGTGTTATAATTATGAGACACTAAAGTCTGCTCCTCCTGTATTATAATCATGAGACACTACAATCTGTTCCTCCTGTGTTATAACTATGAAACACTACAGTCTGCTCCACCTGTAATATAATTATGAGACACTACAGTCTGCTACTCCTGTGTTATAATTATGAGACACTACAGTCTGCTCCTCCTGTGTTATAATTATGAGACACTAAAGTCTGCTCCTCTTGTATTATAATTATGAGACACTACAGTCTGCTCCTCCTGTTGTATAATTATGAGACACTACAGTCTGCTCCTCCAGTGTTATAATTATGAGACACTACAGTCTGCTCCTCCAGCGTAATAATTATGAGACACTACAGTCTGCTCCTCCTGTGTTATAATTATGAGACACTAAAGTCTGCTCCTCTTGTATTATAATTATGAGACACTACAGTCTGCTCCTCCTGTATAATAATTATGAGACACTACAGTCTGCTCCTCCTGTTGTATAATTATGAGACACTACAGTCTGCTCCTCCAGTGTTATAATTATGAGACACTACAGTCTGCTCCTCCTGCGTAATAATTATGAGACACTTCAGTCTGCTCCTCCTGTGTTTTAATTATGAGACACTACAGTCTTCTCCTCCTGTGTTATAATTATGAGACACTACAGTCAGCTCCTCCTGTGTTATAATTATGAGACACTACAGTCTGGTCCTCCTGTGCTATAATTATGAGACACTACAGTCTGCTCCTATTGTGAAATAATTATGAGACACTACAGTCTGCTCCTCCTGTGTTATAATTGTGAGACACTACAGTCTGCTCTTCCTGTGTTCTTATTATAAGACACTACAGTCTGCTCTACCTGTGTTATAATTATGAGACACTACAGTCTGCTCCTCCTGTGTTATAATTATGAGACACTACAGTCTGCTCCTCCTGTGTTATAATCATGCGACACTACAGTCTGCTCATCCTGTGTTATATTTATGAGACACTACAGTCTTCTCCTCCTGTGTTATAATTATGAAACACTACAGTTTGCACCTCCTGTGTCATAATTATGAGACACTACAGTCTGTTCCTCCTGTGTTATAATTATGAGACACTACAGTCTGCTCCTCCTGTGTTATAATTATAAGACACTACAGGGTGCTCCTCCTGCATTATAATTATGAGATACTACAGTCTGCTCCTTGTGTACCATAATTATGAGACACTACAGTCTGCTCCTCCTGTATTATAATTGAGACACTACAGTCTGCTTATCCTGTATTATAATTATTAGAGATGAGCGAACAGTGTTCTATCGAACACATGTTCGATCGGATATCAGGGTGTTCGCCATGTTCGAATCGAATCGAACACCACGTGGTAAAGTGCGCCAAAATTCGATTCCCCTCCCACCTTCCCTGGCGCCTTTTTTGCACCAATAACAGCGCAGGGGAGGTGGGACAGGAACTACGACACTGGGGGCATTGAAAAAAATTGGAAAAAGTCATTGGCTGCCGAAATCAGGTGACCTCCATTTTAGACGAATAGTGGATTTCAAATCCGGGTCATATGAGAATGTGAACTTTGTGACTATGAGACAGGGATAGCTGTACAGGCAGGGATAGCTAGGGATAACCTTTATTTAGGGGGGAATGTTATTAAAAATAACTTTTTGGGGCTCTATCGGGTGTGTAATTGTGATTTTTGTGAGATAAACTTTTTCCCATAGGGATGCATTGGCCAGCGCTGATTGGCCGAATTCCTTACTCTGGCCAATCAGTGCTGGCCAATGCATTCTATTAGCTTGATGAAGCAGAGTGTGCACAAGGGTTCAAGCGCACCCTCGGCTCTGATGTAGCAGAGCCGAGGCTGCACAAGGGTTCAAGCGCACCCTCGGCTCTGATGTAGGAGAGCCGAGGGTGCACTTGAACCCTTGTGCACCCTCAGCTCTGCTACATCAGAGCCGAGGGTGCGCTTGAACCCTTGTGCACACTCTGCTTCATCAAGCTAATAGAATGCATTGGCCAGCGCTGATTGGCCAATGTATTCTATTAGCCTGATGAAGTAGAGCTGAATGTGTGTGCTAAGCACACACATTCAGCTCTACTTCATCGGGCTAATAGAATGCATTGGCCAGCGCTGATTGGCCAGAGTACGGAACTCGACCAATCAGCGCTGGCTCTGCTGGAGGAGGCGGAGTCTAAGATCGCTCCACACCAGTCTCCATTCAGGTCCGACCTTATACTCCGCCTCCTCCGGCAGAGCCAGCGCTGATTGGCCGAAGGCTGGCCAATGCATTCCTATGCGAATGCAGAGACTTAGCAGTGCTGAGTCAGTTTTGCTCAACTACACATCTGATGCACACTCGGCACTGCTACATCAGATGTAGCAATCTGATGTAGCAGAGCCGAGGGTGCACTAGAACCCCTGTGCAAACTCAGTTCACGCTAATAGAATGCATTGGCCAGCGCTGATTGGCCAATGCATTCTATTAGCCCGATGAAGTAGAGCTGAATGTGTGTGCTAAGCACACACATTCAGCACTGCTTCATCAAGCCAATACAATGCATTAGCCAGTGCTGATTGGCCAGAGTACGGAATTCGGCCAATCAGCGCTGGCTCTGCTGGAGGAGGCGGAGTCTAAGGTCGCTCCACACCAGTCTCCATTCAGGTCCGACCTTAGACTCCGCCTCCTCCGGCAGAGCCAGCGCTGATTGGCCGAAGGCTGGCCAATGCATTCCTATGCGAATGCATACTTAGCAGTGCTGAGTCAGTTTTGCTCAACTACACATCTGATGCACACTCGGCACTGCTACATCAGATGTAGCAATCTGATGTAGCAGAGCCGAGGGTGCACTAGAACCCCTGTGCAAACTCAGTTCACGCTAATAGAATGCATTGGCCAGCGCTGATTGGCCAATGCATTCTATTAGCCCGATGAAGTAGAGCTGAATGTGTGTGCTAAGCACACACATTCAGCACTGCTTCATCAAGCCAATACAATGCATTAGCCAGTGCTGATTGGCCAGAGTACGGAATTCGGCCAATCAGCGCTGGCTCTGCTGGAGGAGGCGGAGTCTAAGGTCGGACCTGAATGGAGACTGGTGTGGAGCGATCTTAGACTCCGCCTCCTCCAGCAGAGCCAGCGCTGATTGGTCGAGTTCCGTACTCTGGCCAATCAGCGCTGGCCAATGCATTCTATTAGCCCGATGAAGTAGAGCTGAATGTGTGTGCTTAGCACACACATTCAGCTCTACTTCATCAGGCTAATAGAATACATTGGCCAATCAGCGCTGGCCAATGCATTCTATTAGCTTGATGAAGCAGAGTGTGCACAAGGGTTCAAGCGCACCCTCGGCTCTGATGTAGCAGAGCTGAGGGTGCACAAGGGTTCAAGTGCACCCTCGGCTCTCCTACATCAGAGCCGAGGGTGCGCTTGAACCCTTGTGCACACTCTGCTTCATCAAGCTAATAGAATGCATTGGCCAGCACTGATTGGCCAGAGTACGGAATTCGGCCAATCAGCGCTGGCTCTGCTGGAGGAGGCGGAGTCTAAGATCGCTCCACACCAGTCTCCATTCAGGTCCGACCTTAGACTCCGCCTCCTCCAGCAGAGCCAGCGCTGATTGGTCGAGTTCCGTACTCTGGCCAATCAGCGCTGGCCAATGCATTCTATTAGCCCGATGAAGTAGAGCTGAATGTGTGTGCTTAGCACACACATTCAGCTCTACTTCATCGGGCTAATAGAATGCATTGGCCAGCGCTGATTGGCCGAATTCCGTACTCTGGCCAATCAGCACTGGCTAATGCATTGTATTGGCTTGATGAAGCAGTGCTGAATGTGTGTGCTTAGCACACACATTCAGCTCTACTTCATCGGGCTAATAGAATGCATTGGCCAATCAGCGCTGGCCAATGCATTCTATTAGCGTGAACTGAGTTTGCACAGGGGTTCTAGTGCACCCTCGGCTCTGCTACATCAGATTGCTACATCTGATGTAGCAGTGCCGAGTGTGCATCAGATGTGTAGTTGAGCAAAACTGACTCAGCACTGCTAAGTCTGCATTCGCATAGGAATGCATTGGCCAGCCTTCGGCCAATCAGCGCTGGCTCTGCCGGAGGAGGCGGAGTCTAAGGTCGGACCTGAATGGAGACTGGTGTGGAGCTATCTTAGACTCCGCCTCCTCCAGCAGAGCCAGCGCTGATTGGTCGAGTTCCGTACTCTGGCCAATCAGCACTGGCCAATGCATTTCTATGGGGAAAAGTTAGCTTGCGAAAATCGCAAACTGACAGGGATTTCCATGAAATAAAGTGACTTTTATGCCCCCAGACATGCTTCCCCTGCTGTCCCAGTGTCATTCCAGGGTGTTGGTATCATTTCCTGGGGTGTCATAGTGGACTTGGTGACCCTCCAGACACGAATTTGGGTTTCCCCCTTAACGAGTTTATGTTCCCCATAGACTATAATGGGGTTCGAAACCCATTCGAACACTCGAACAGTGAGCGGCTGTTCGAATCGAATTTCGAACCTCGAACATTTTAGTGTTCGCTCATCTCTAATAATTATGAGACACTACAGTCTGCTCCTCCTGTATTATAATTGAGACACTACAGTCTGCTCCTCCTGTGTTATAATTATGAGACACTACAGTCTGCTCCTCCTGTATTATAATTGAGACACTACAGTCTACTCTTCCTGTATTATAATTATAAGACACTACAGTCTGCTCCTCCTGTATTATTATTATGAGACGCTACAGTCTGCTCCTCCTGTATTATAATTATGAGACACTACAGTCTGCTCCTCCTGTGTTATAATTATGAGACACTACAGTCTGCTCCTCTTGTATTATAATTATGAGACACTACAGTCTGCTCCTCCTGTATAATAATTATGAGACACTACAGTCTGCTCCTCCTGTATAATAATTATGAGACACTACAGACTGATCCTCCTGTATTATAATTATGAGACACTACAGTCTGCTCCTCCTGTATTATTATTATGAGACACTACAGTCTGCTCCTCCTGTATTATAATTATGAGACACTACAGTCTGCTCCTCCTGTGTTATAATTATGAGACACTACAGTCTGCTCCTCCTGTATTATAATTATGAGACACTACAGTCTGCTCCTCCTGTATTATAGTTATGAGACACTACAGTCTGCTCCTCCTGTAATATAATTATGAGACACTACAGTCTGCTCCTCCTGTATAATAATTATGAGACACTACAATCTGTTCCTCCTGTGTTATAACTATGAGATACTACAGTCTGCTCCTCCTGTATTATAATTATGAGACACTACAGTCTGCTCCTCCTGTATTATAATTATGAGACACTACAGTCTGCTCCTCCTGTGTTAGAATTATGAGACACTTCAGTCTGCTCCTCCTTTGTTATAATTATGAGACACTACAGTCTGCTCCTCCTGCATTATAATTATGAGACACTACAGTCTGCTCCTCCTGTGTTATAATTATGAGACACTACAGTCTGCTCCTCCTGTGTTATAATTATGAGACACTACAGTCTGCTCCTCCTGTGTTATAATTATGAGACACTACAGTCTGCTCCTCCTGTGTTATAATTATGAGACACTACAGTCTGCTCCTCCTGCATTATAATTATGAGACACTACAGTCTGCTCCTCCTGTGTTATAATTATGAGACACTACAGTCTGCTCCACATGTGTTATAATTATGAGACACTACAGTCTACTCTTCCTGTATTATAATTATAAGACACTACAGTCTGCTCCTCCTGTATTATTATTATGAGACGCTACAGTCTGCTCCTCCTGTGTTATAATTATGAGACACTACAGTCTGCTCCTCCTGTGTTATAATTATGAGACACTAAAGTCTGCTCCTCCTGTTGTATAATTATGAGACACTACAGTCTGCTCCTCCTGTATTATAATTATGAGACACTAAAGTCTGCTCCTCCTGTATTATAATTATGAGACACTACAGTCTGCTCCTCCTTTATTATTATTATGAGACACTACAGTCTGCTCCTCCTGTGTTATAATTATGAGACACTACAGTCTGCTCCTCCTGTATTATAATTATGAGACACTACAGTATGCTCCTCCTGTATTATAGTTATGAGACACTACAGTCTGCTCCTCCTGTTATATAATAATGAGACACTACAGTCTGCTCCTCCTGTGTTATAATTATGAGACACTACATTCTGCTCCTCCTGTATTATTATTATGAGACACTACAGTCTGCTCCACCTGTAAAATAATTATGAGACACTACAGTCTGCTCCTCCTGTGTTATAATTATGAGACACTAAAGTCTGCTCCTCCTGTATTATAATTATGAGACACTACAATCTGTTCCTCCTGTGTTATAACTATGAGACACTACAGTCTGCTCCACCTGTAATATAATTATGAGACACTACAGTCTGCTCCTCCTGTGTTATAATTATGAGACACTAAAGTCTGCTCCTCTTGTATTATAATTATGAGACACTACAGTCTGCTCCTCCTGTATAATAATTATGAGACACTAAAGTCTGATCCTCCTGTATTATAATTATGAGACACTACAGTCTGCTCCTCCTGTATTATTATTATGAGACACTACAGTCTGCTCCTCCTGTATTATTATTATTATTATTATTATTATTATTATTATGATGATGAGAAACTACAGTTTGTTCATCCTGTGTTATAATTATGAGACACTACAGTCTGCTCCTCCTGTGTTATAATTATGAGACACTTCAGTCTGCTCCTCCTTTGTTATAATTATGAGACACTACAGTCTGCTCCTCCTGTTTTATAATTATGAGACACTACAGTCTGCTCCTCCTGCATTATAATTATGAGACACTACAGTCTGCTCCTCCTGTGTTATAATTATGAGACAATACAGTCTGCTCCTCCTGTGTTATAATTATGAGACACTACAGTCTGCTCCTCCTGTATTATAATTATGAGACAATACAGTCTGCTCCTCCTGTGTTATAATTATGAGACACTAAAGTCTGCTCCTCCTGTTGTATAATTAGGAGACACTACAGTCTGCTCCTCCTGTGTTATAATTATGAGACACTCAGTCTGCTCCTCCAGTGTTATAATTATGAGACACTACAGTCTGCTCCTCCTGTGTTACAATTATGAGACACTACAGTCTGCTCCTCCTGTGTTATAATTATGAGACACTACAGTCTGCTCCTCCTGTGTTATAATTATTAGACACTACAGTCTTCTCCTCCTGTTATATAATAATGAGACACTACAGTCTGCTCCTCCTGTGTTATAATTATGAGACACTACAGTCTGCTCCTCCTGCATTATAATTATGAGACACTACAGTCTGCTCCTCCTGTATTATAATTATGAGACACTACAGTCTGCTACTCCTGTATTATTATTATTATGAGACACTACAGTCTGCTCCACCTGTAAAATAATTATGAGACACTACAGTCTGCTCCTCCTGTGTTATAATTATGAGACACTACAATCTGTTCCTCCTGTGTTATAACTATGAGACACTACAGTCTGCTCCACCTCTAATATAATTATGAGACACTACAGTCTGCTCCTCCTGTGTTATAATTATGAGACACTAAAGTCTGCTCCTCTTGTATTATAATTATGAGACACTACAGTCTGCTCCTCCTGTATAATAATTATGAGACACTACAGTCTGATCCTCCTGTATTATAATTATGAGGCACTACAGTCTGCTCCTCCTGTAGTATTATTATTATTATTATTATTATTATTATTATTATTATTATTATTATTATTATTAGACACTACAGTCTGCTCCTCCTGTGTTATAATTATGAGACACTTCAGTCTGCTCCTCCTTTGTTATAATTATGAGACACTACAGTCTGCTCCTCCTGCATTATAATTATGAGACACTACAGTCTGCTCCTCCTGTGTTATAATTATGAGACAATACAGTCTGCTCCTCCTGTGTTATAATTATGAGACACTACAGTCTGCTCCTCCAGTGTTATAATTATGAGACACTACAGTCTGCTCCTCCAGCGTAATAATTATGAGACACTACAGTCTGCTCCTCCTGTGTTATAATTATGAGACACTAAAGTCTGCTCCTCTTGTATTATAATTATGAGACACTACAGTCTGCTCCTCCTGTATAATAATTATGAGACACTACAGTCTGCTCCTCCTGTTGTATAATTATGAGACACTACAGTCTGCTCCTCCAGTGTTATAATTATGAGACACTACAGTCTGCTCCTCCTGCGTAATAATTATGAAACACTTCAGTCTGCTCCTCCTGTGTTTTAATTATGAGACACTACAGTCTTCTCCTCCTGTGTTATAATTATGAGACACTACAGTCAGCTCCTCCTGTGTTATAATTATGAGACACTACAGTCTGGTCCTCCTGTGCTATAATTATGAGACACTACAGTCTGCTCCTATTGTGAAATAATTATGAGACACTACAGTCTGCTCCTCCTGTGTTATAATTGTGAGACACTACAGTCTGCTCTTCCTGTGTTCTTATTATAAGACACTACAGTCTGCTCTACCTGTGTTATAATTATGAGACACTACAGTCTGCTCCTCCTGTGTTATAATTATGAGACACTACAGTCTGCTCCTCCTGTGTTATAATTATGAGACACTACAGTCTGCTCTTCCTGTGTTATAATTATGAGACACTACAGTCTGCTCCTCCTGTGTTATAATCATGCGACACTACAGTCTGCTCATCCTGTGTTATATTTATGAGACACTACAGTCTTCTCCTCCTGTGTTATAATTATGAAACACTACAGTTTGCACCTCCTGTGTCATAATTATGAGACACTACAGTCTGTTCCTCCTGTGTTATAATTATGAGACACTACAGGGTGCTCCTCCTGCATTATAATTATGAGATACTACAGTCTGCTCCTTGTGTACCATAATTATGAGACACTACAGTCTGCTCCTCCTGTATTATAATTGAGACACTACAGTCTGCTTATCCTGTATTATAATTATGAGACACTACAGTCTGCTCCTCCTGTATTATAATTGAGACACTACAGTCTGCTCCTCCTGTGTTATAATTATGAGACACTACAGTCTGCTCCTCCTGTATTATAATTGAGACACTACAGTCTACTCTTCCTGTATTATAATTATAAGACACTACAGTCTGCTCCTCCTGTATTATTATTATGAGACGCTACAGTCTGCTCCTCCTGTATTATAATTATGAGACACTACAGTCTGCTCCTCCTGTGTTATAATTATGAGACACTACAGTCTGCTCCTCTTGTATTATAATTATGAGACACTACAGTCTGCTCCTCCTGTATAATAATTATGAGACACTACAGTCTGCTCCTCCTGTATAATAATTATGAGACACTACAGACTGATCCTCCTGTATTATAATTATGAGACACTACAGTCTGCTCCTCCTGTATTATTATTATGAGACACTACAGTCTGCTCCTCCTGTATTATAATTATGAGACACTACAGTCTGCTCCTCCTGTGTTATAATTATGAGACACTACAGTCTGCTCCTCCTGTATTATAATTATGAGACACTACAGTCTGCTCCTCCTGTATTATAGTTATGAGACACTACAGTCTGCTCCTCCTGTAATATAATTATGAGACACTACAGTCTGCTCCTCCTGTATAATAATTATGAGACACTACAATCTGTTCCTCCTGTGTTATAACTATGAGATACTACAGTCTGCTCCTCCTGTATTATAATTATGAGACACTACAGTCTGCTCCTCCTGTATTATAATTATGAGACACTACAGTCTGCTCCTCCTGTGTTAGAATTATGAGACACTTCAGTCTGCTCCTCCTTTGTTATAATTATGAGACACTACAGTCTGCTCCTCCTGCATTATAATTATGAGACACTACAGTCTGCTCCTCCTGTGTTATAATTATGAGACACTACAGTCTGCTCCTCCTGTGTTATAATTATGAGACACTACAGTCTGCTCCTCCTGTGTTATAATTATGAGACACTACAGTCTGCTCCTCCTGTGTTATAATTATGAGACACTAAAGTCTGCTCCTCCTGTTGTATAATTATGAGACACTACAGTCTGCTCCTCCTGTGTTATAATTATGAGACACTACAGTCTGCTCCACATGTGTTATAATTATGAGACACTACAGTCTACTCTTCCTGTATTATAATTATAAGACACTACAGTCTGCTCCTCCTGTATTATTATTATGAGACGCTACAGTCTGCTCCTCCTGTGTTATAATTATGAGACACTACAGTCTGCTCCTCCTGTGTTATAATTATGAGACACTAAAGTCTGCTCCTCCTGTTGTATAATTATGAGACACTACAGTCTGCTCCTCCTGTATTATAATTATGAGACACTAAAGTCTGCTCCTCCTGTATTATAATTATGAGACACTACAGTCTGCTCCTCCTTTATTATTATTATGAGACACTACAGTCTGCTCCTCCTGTGTTATAATTATGAGACACTACAGTCTGCTCCTCCTGTATTATAATTATGAGACACTACAGTATGCTCCTCCTGTATTATAGTTATGAGACACTACAGTCTGCTCCTCCTGTTATATAATAATGAGACACTACAGTCTGCTCCTCCTGTGTTATAATTATGAGACACTACATTCTGCTCCTCCTGTATTATTATTATGAGACACTACAGTCTGCTCCACCTGTAAAATAATTATGAGACACTACAGTCTGCTCCTCCTGTGTTATAATTATGAGACACTAAAGTCTGCTCCTCCTGTATTATAATTATGAGACACTACAATCTGTTCCTCCTGTGTTATAACTATGAGACACTACAGTCTGCTCCACCTGTAATATAATTATGAGACACTACAGTCTGCTCCTCCTGTGTTATAATTATGAGACACTAAAGTCTGCTCCTCTTGTATTATAATTATGAGACACTACAGTCTGCTCCTCCTGTATAATAATTATGAGACACTAAAGTCTGATCCTCCTGTATTATAATTATGAGACACTACAGTCTGCTCCTCCTGTATTATTATTATGAGACACTACAGTCTGCTCCTCCTGTATTATTATTATTATTATTATTATTATTATTATTATTATTATTATTATTATTATTATTATTATTATGATGATGAGACACTACAGTTTGTTCATCCTGTGTTATAATTATGAGACACTACAGTCTGCTCCTCCTGTGTTATAATTATGAGACACTTCAGTCTGCTCCTCCTTTGTTATAATTATGAGACACTACAGTCTGCTCCTCCTGTGTTATAATTATGAGACACTACAGTCTGCTCCTCCTGTATTATAATTATGAGACAATACAGTCTGCTCCTCCTGTGTTATAATTATGAGACACTAAAGTCTGCTCCTCCTGTTGTATAATTAGGAGACACTACAGTCTGCTCCTCCTGTGTTATAATTATGAGACACTCAGTCTGCTCCTCCAGTGTTATAATTATGAGACACTACAGTCTGCTCCTCCTGTGTTACAATTATGAGACACTACAGTCTGCTCCTCCTGTGTTATAATTATTAGACACTACAGTCTTCTCCTCCTGTTATATAATAATGAGACACTACAGTCTGCTCCTCCTGTGTTATAATTATGAGACACTACAGTCTGCTCCTCCTGCATTATAATTATGAGACACTACAGTCTGCTCCTCCTGTATTATAATTATGAGACACTACAGTCTGCTACTCCTGTATTATTATTATTATGAGACACTACAGTCTGCTCCACCTGTAAAATAATTATGAGACACTACAGTCTGCTCCTCCTGTGTTATAATTATGAGACACTACAATCTGTTCCTCCTGTGTTATAACTATGAGACACTACAGTCTGCTCCACCTGTAATATAATTATGAGACACTACAGTCTGCTCCTCCTGTGTTATAATTATGAGACACTAAAGTCTGCTCCTCTTGTATTATAATTATGAGACACTACAGTCTGCTCCTCCTGTATAATAATTATGAGACACTACAGTCTGATCCTCCTGTATTATAATTATGAGGCACTACAGTCTGCTCCTCCTGTAGTATTATTATTATTATTATTATTATTATTATTATTATTATTATTATTATTATTATTATTATTATTATTATTATTATTAGACACTACAGTCTGCTCCTCCTGTGTTATAATTATGAGACACTTCAGTCTGCTCCTCCTTTGTTATAATTATGAGACACTACAGTCTGCTCCTCCTGCATTATAATTATGAGACACTACAGTCTGCTCCTCCTGTGTTATAATTATGAGACAATACAGTCTGCTCCTCCTGTGTTATAATTATGAGACACTACAGTCTGCTCCTCCAGTGTTATAATTATGAGACACTACAGTCTGCTCCTCCAGCGTAATAATTATGAGACACTACAGTCTGCTCCTCCTGTGTTATAATTATGAGACACTAAAGTCTGCTCCTCTTGTATTATAATTATGAGACACTACAGTCTGCTCCTCCTGTATAATAATTATGAGAAACTACAGTCTGCTCCTCCTGTTGTATAATTATGAGACACTACAGTCTGCTCCTTCAGTGTTATAATTATGAGACACTACAGTCTGCTCCTCCTGCGTAATAATTATGAAACACTTCAGTCTGCTCCTCCTGTGTTTTAATTATGAGACACTACAGTCTTCTCCTCCTGTGTTATAATTATGAGACACTACAGTCAGCTCCTCCTGTGTTATAATTATGAGACACTACAGTCTGGTCCTCCTGTGCTATAATTATGAGACACTACAGTCTGCTCCTATTGTGAAATAATTATGAGACACTACAGTCTGCTCCTCCTGTGTTATAATTGTGAGACACTACAGTCTGCTCTTCCTGTGTTCTTATTATAAGACACTACAGTCTGCTCTACCTGTGTTATAATTATGAGACACTACAGTCTGCTCCTCCTGTGTTATAATTATGAGACACTACAGTCTGCTCCTCCTGTGTTATAATTATGAGACACTACAGTCTGCTCTTCCTGTGTTATAATTATGAGACACTACAGTCTGCTCCTCCTGTGTTATAATCATGCGACACTACAGTCTGCTCATCCTGTGTTATATTTATGAGACACTACAGTCTTCTCCTCCTGTGTTATAATTATGAAACACTACAGTTTGCACCTCCTGTGTCATAATTATGAGACACTACAGTCTGTTCCTCCTGTGTTATAATTATGAGACACTACAGGGTGCTCCTCCTGCATTATAATTATGAGATACTACAGTCTGCTCCTTGTGTACCATAATTATGAGACACTACAGTCTGCTCCTCCTGTATTATAATTGAGACACTACAGTCTGCTTATCCTGTATTATAATTATGAGACACTACAGTCTGCTCCTCCTGTATTATAATTGAGACACTACAGTCTGCTCCTCCTGTGTTATAATTATGAGACACTACAGTCTGCTCCTCCTGTATTATAATTGAGACACTACAGTCTACTCTTCCTGTATTATAATTATAAGACACTACAGTCTGCTCCTCCTGTATTATTATTATGAGACGCTACAGTCTGCTCCTCCTGTATTATAATTATGAGACACTACAGTCTGCTCCTCCTGTGTTATAATTATGAGACACTACAGTCTGCTCCTCTTGTATTATAATTATGAGACACTACAGTCTGCTCCTCCTGTATAATAATTATGAGACACTACAGTCTGCTCCTCCTGTATAATAATTATGAGACACTACAGACTGATCCTCCTGTATTATAATTATGAGACACTACAGTCTGCTCCTCCTGTATTATTATTATGAGACACTACAGTCTGCTCCTCCTGTATTATAATTATGAGACACTACAGTCTGCTCCTCCTGTGTTATAATTATGAGACACTACAGTCTGCTCCTCCTGTATTATAATTATGAGACACTACAGTCTGCTCCTCCTGTATTATAGTTATGAGACACTACAGTCTGCTCCTCCTGTAATATAATTATGAGACACTACAGTCTGCTCCTCCTGTATAATAATTATGAGACACTACAATCTGTTCCTCCTGTGTTATAACTATGAGATACTACAGTCTGCTCCTCCTGTATTATAATTATGAGACACTACAGTCTGCTCCTCCTGTATTATAATTATGAGACACTACAGTCTGCTCCTCCTGTGTTAGAATTATGAGACACTTCAGTCTGCTCCTCCTTTGTTATAATTATGAGACACTACAGTCTGCTCCTCCTGCATTATAATTATGAGACACTACAGTCTGCTCCTCCTGTGTTATAATTATGAGACACTACAGTCTGCTCCTCCTGTGTTATAATTATGAGACACTACAGTCTGCTCCTCCTGTGTTATAATTATGAGACACTACAGTCTGCTCCTCCTGTGTTATAATTATGAGACACTAAAGTCTGCTCCTCCTGTTGTATAATTATGAGACACTACAGTCTGCTCCTCCTGTGTTATAATTATGAGACACTACAGTCTGCTCCACATGTGTTATAATTATGAGACACTACAGTCTACTCTTCCTGTATTATAATTATAAGACACTACAGTCTGCTCCTCCTGTATTATTATTATGAGACGCTACAGTCTGCTCCTCCTGTGTTATAATTATGAGACACTACAGTCTGCTCCTCCTGTGTTATAATTATGAGACACTAAAGTCTGCTCCTCCTGTTGTGTAATTATGAGACACTACAGTCTGCTCCTCCTGTATTATAATTATGAGACACTAAAGTCTGCTCCTCCTGTATTATAATTATGAGACACTACAGTCTGCTCCTCCTTTATTATTATTATGAGACACTACAGTCTGCTCCTCCTGTGTTATAATTATGAGACACTACAGTCTGCTCCTCCTGTATTATAATTATGAGACACTACAGTATGCTCCTCCTGTATTATAGTTATGAGACACTACAGTCTGCTCCTCCTGTTATATAATAATGAGACACTACAGTCTGCTCCTCCTGTGTTATAATTATGAGACACTACATTCTGCTCCTCCTGTATTATTATTATGAGACACTACAGTCTGCTCCACCTGTAAAATAATTATGAGACACTACAGTCTGCTCCTCCTGTGTTATAATTATGAGACACTAAAGTCTGCTCCTCCTGTATTATAATTATGAGACACTACAATCTGTTCCTCCTGTGTTATAACTATGAGACACTACAGTCTGCTCCACCTGTAATATAATTATGAGACACTACAGTCTGCTCCTCCTGTGTTATAATTATGAGACACTAAAGTCTGCTCCTCTTGTATTATAATTATGAGACACTACAGTCTGCTCCTCCTGTATAATAATTATGAGACACTAAAGTCTGATCCTCCTGTATTATAATTATGAGACACTACAGTCTGCTCCTCCTGTATTATTATTATGAGACACTACAGTCTGCTCCTCCTGTATTATTATTATTATTATTATTATTATTATTATTATTATTATTATTATTATTATTATTATTATTATTATGATGATGAGACACTACAGTTTGTTCATCCTGTGTTATAATTATGAGACACTACAGTCTGCTCCTCCTGTGTTATAATTATGAGACACTTCAGTCTGCTCCTCCTTTGTTATAATTATGAGACACTACAGTCTGCTCCTCCTGTTTTATAATTATGAGACACTACAGTCTGCTCCTCCTGCATTATAATTATGAGACACTACAGTCTGCTCCTCCTGTGTTATAATTATGAGACAATACAGTCTGCTCCTCCTGTGTTATAATTATGAGACACTACAGTCTGCTCCTCCTGTATTATAATTATGAGACAATACAGTCTGCTCCTCCTGTGTTATAATTATGAGACACTAAAGTCTGCTCCTCCTGTTGTATAATTAGGAGACACTACAGTCTGCTCCTCCTGTGTTATAATTATGAGACACTCAGTCTGCTCCTCCAGTGTTATAATTATGAGACACTACAGTCTGCTCCTCCTGTGTTACAATTATGAGACACTACAGTCTGCTCCTCCTGTGTTATAATTATGAGACACTACAGTCTGCTCCTCCTGCATTATAATTATGAGACACTACAGTCTGCTCCTCCTGTATTATAATTATGAGACACTACAGTCTGCTACTCCTGTATTATTATTATTATGAGACACTACAGTCTGCTCCACCTGTAAAATAATTATGAGACACTACAGTCTGCTCCTCCTGTGTTATAATTATGAGACACTACAATCTGTTCCTCCTGTGTTATAACTATGAGACACTACAGTCTGCTCCTCCTGTGTTACAATTATGAGACACTACAGTCTGCTCCTCCTGTGTTATAATTATGAGACACTACAATCTGTTCCTCCTGTGTTATAACTATGAGACACTACAGTCTGCTCCTCCTGTATTATAATTATGAGACACTACAGTCTGCTACTCCTGTATTATTATTATTATGAGACACTACAGTCTGCTCCACCTGTAAAATAATTATGAGACACTACAGTCTGCTCCTCCTGTGTTATAATTATGAGACACTAAAGTCTGCTCCTCTTGTATTATAATTATGAGACACTACAGTCTGCTCCTCCTGTATAATAATTATGAGACACTACAGTCTGATCCTCCTGTATTATAATTATGAGGCACTACAGTCTGCTCCTCCTGTAGTATTATTATTATTATTATTATTATTATTATTATTATTATTATTATTATTATTATTATTATTATTAGACACTACAGTCTGCTCCTCCTGTGTTATAATTATGAGACACTTCAGTCTGCTCCTCCTTTGTTATAATTATGAGACACTACAGTCTGCTCCTCCTGCATTATAATTATGAGACACTACAGTCTGCTCCTCCTGTGTTATAATTATGAGACAATACAGTCTGCTCCTCCTGTGTTATAATTATGAGACACTACAGTCTGCTCCTCCTGTGTTATAATTATGAGACACTACAGTCTGCTCCTCCTGTATTATTATTATGAGACCCTACAGTCTGCTCCTCCTGCATTATAATTATGAGACACTACAGTCTGCTCCTCCTGTATTATTATTATTATTATTATTATTATTATTATTATTATTATTATTATTATTATTATTATTATTATTAGACACTACAGTTTGTTCATCCTGTGTTATAATTATGAGACACTACAGTCTGCTCCTCCTGTGTTATAATTATGAGACACTTCAGTCTGCTCCTCCTGCATTATAATTATGAGACACTACAGTCTGCTCCTCCTGTTTTATAATTATGAGACACTACAGTCTGCTCCTCCTGCATTATAATTATGAGACACTACAGTCTGCTCCTCCTGTGTTATAATTATGAGACAATACAGTCTGCTCCTCCTGTGTTATAATTATGAGACACTACAGTCTGCTCCTCCTGTGTTATAATTATGAGACAATACAGTCTGCTCCTCCTGTGTTATAATTATGAGAGACTTAAGTCTGCTCCTCCTGTTGTATAATTAGGAGACACTACAGTCTGCTCCTCCTGTGTTATAATTATGAGACACTCAGTCTGCTCCTCCAGTGTTATAATTATGAGACACTACAGTCTGCTCCTCCTGTGTTACAATTATGAGACACTACAGTCTGCTCCTCCTGTGTTATAATTATAAGACACTACAGTCTGCTCCTCCTGTGTTATAATTATTAGACACTACAGTCTTCTCCTCCTGTTATATAATAATGAGACACTACAGTCTGCTCCTCCTGTGTTATAATTATGAGACACTACAGTCTGCTCCTCCTGCATTATAATTATGAGACACTACAGTCTGCTCCTCCTGTGTTATAATTATGAGACACTACAGTCTGCTCCTCCTGCATTATAATTATGAGACACTACAGTCTGCTCCTCCTGTATTATAATTATGAGACACTACAGTCTGCTCCTCCTGTATTATTATTATTATTATTATTATTATTATTATTATGAGACACTACAGTCTGCTCCTCCTGTGTTATAATTATGAGACACTACAATCTGTTCCTCCTGTGTTATAACTATGAGACACTACAGTCTGCTCCACCTTTAATATAATTATGAGACACTACAGTCTGCTCCTCCTGTGTTATAATTATGAGACACTAAAGTCTGCTCCTCTTGTATTATAATTATGAGACACTACAGTCTGATCCTCCTGTATTATAATTATGAGACACTACAGTCTGCTCCTCCTGTATTATTATTATTATAAGACACTACAGTCTGCTCCTCCTGTGTTATAATTATGAGACACTACAGCCTGCTCCTCCTGTATTATTATTATTATTATTATTATTATTATTATTATTATTATTATTATTATTATTATTATTATTATTAGACACTACAGTCTGTTCCTCCTGTGTTATAATTATGAGACACTACAGTCTGCTCCTCCTGTGTTATAATTATGAGACACTTCAGTCTGCTCCTCCTTTGTTATAATTATGAGACACTACAGTCTGCTCCTCCTGTTTTATAATTATGAGACACTACAGTCTGCTCCTCCTGCATTATAATTATGAGACACTACAGTATGCTCCTCCTGTGTTATAATTATGAGACAATACAGTCTGCTCCTCCAGTGTTATAATTATGAGACACTACAGTCTGCTCCTCCTGTGTTATAATTATGAGACACTAAAGTCTGCTCCTCCTGTTGTATAATTAGGAGACACTACAGTCTGCTCCTCCTGTGTTATAATTATGAGACACTCAGTCTGCTCCTCCAATGTTATAATAATGAGACACTACAGTCTGCTCCTCCTGTGTTATAATTATGAGACACTACAGTCTGCTCCTCCTGTGTTATAATTATGAGACACTACAGTCTGCTCCTCCTGCATTATAATTATGAGACACTACAGTCTGCTCCTCCTGTATTATAATTATGAGACACTACAGTCTGCTCCTCCTGTATTATTATTATTATTATTATTATGAGACCCTACAGTCTGCTCCTCCTGCATTATAATTATGAGACACTACAGTCTGCTCCTCCTGTATTATAATTATGAGACACTACAGTCTGCTCCTCCTGTAATATTATTATGAGACACTACAGTCTGCTCCACCTGTAAAATAATTATGAGACACTACAGTCTGCTCCTCCTGTGTTATAATTATGAGACACTAAAGTCTGCTCCTCCTGTGTTATAATTATGAGACACTACAATCTGTTCCTCCTGTGTTATAACTATGAGACACTACAGTCTGCTCCACCTGTAATATAATTATGATACACTACAGTCTGCTCCTCCTGTGTTATAATTATGAGACACTAAAGTCTGCTCCTCCTGTATTATAATTATGAGACACTACAGTCTGCTCCTCCTGTATTATAATTATGATACACTACAGTCTGCTCCTCCTGTATTATTATTATTATGAGACACTACAGTCTGCTCCACCTGTAAAATAATTATGAGACACTACAGTCTGCTCCTCCTGTGTTATAATTATGAGACACTACAATCTGTTCCTCCTGTGTTATAACTATGAGACACTACAGTCTGCTCCACCTGTAATATAATTATGAGACACTACAGTCTGCTCCTCCTGTGTTATAATTATAAGACACTACAGTGTGCTCCTCCTGCATTATAATTATGAGATACTACAGTCTGCTCCTTGTGTACCATAATCATGAGACACTACAGTCTACTCCTCCTGTATTATAATTGAGACACTACAGTCTGCTCCTCCTGTGTTATAATTATGAGACACTACAGTCTGCTCCTCCTGTATTATAATTGAGACACTACAGTCTACTCTTCCTGTATTATAATTATAAGACACTACAGTCTGCTACTCCAGTATTATTATTATGAGACGCTACAGTCTGCTCCTCCTGTGTTATAATTATGAGACACTACAGTCTGCTCCTCCTGTGTTATAATTATGAGACACTAAAGTCTGCTCCTCTTGTATTATAATTATGAGACACTACAGTCTGCTCCTCCTGTATAATAATTATGAGACACTACAGTCTGATCCTCCTGTATTATAATTATGAGACACTACAGTCTTCTCCTCCTGTGTTATAATTATGAGACACTACAGTCTGCTCCTCTTGTATTATAATTATGAGACACTACAGTCTGCTCCTCCTGTATAATAATTATGAGACACTACAGTCTGATCCTCTTGTATTATAATTATGAGACACTACAGTCTACTCTTCCTGTATTATAATTATAAGACACTACAGTCTGCTCCTCCTGTATTATTATTATGAGACGCTACAGTCTGCTCCTCCTGTGTTATAATTATGAGATACTACAGTCTGCTCCTCCTGTGTTATAATTATGAGACACTAAAGTCTGCTCCTCCTGTTGTATAATTATGAGACACTACAGTCTGCTCCTCCTGTATTATAATTATGAGACACTACAGTCTGCTCCTCCTGTATTATAATTATGAGACACTACAGTCTGCTCCTCCTTTATTATTATTATGAGACACTACAGTCTGCTCCTCCTGTGTTATAATTATGAGACACTACAGTCTGCTCCTCCTGTATTATAATTATGAGACACTACAGTATGCTCCTCCTGTATTATAGTTATGAGACACTACAGTCTGCTCCTCCTGTTATATAATAATGAGACACTACAGTCTGCTCCTCCTGTGTTATAATTATGAGACACTACATTCTGCTCCTCCTGTATTATTATTATGAGACACTACAGTCTGCTCCACCTGTAAAATAATTATGAGACACTAAAGTCTGCTCCTCCTGTGTTATAATTATGAGACACTAAAGTCTGCTCCTCCTGTATTATAATTATGAGACACTACAATCTGTTCCTCCTGTGTTATAACTATGAGACACTACAGTCTGCTCCACCTGTAATATAATTATGAGACACTACAGTCTGCTCCTCCTGTGTTATAATTATGAGACACTAAAGTCTGCTCCTCTTGTATTATAATTATGAGACACTACAGTCTGCTCCTCCTGTGTAATAATTATGAGACACTACAGTCTGATCCTCCTGTATTATAATTATGAGACACTACAGTCTGCTCCTCCTGTATTATTATTATGAGACACTACAGTCTGCTCCTCCTGTGTTATAATTATGAGACACTACAGCCTGCTCCTCCTGTATTATTATTATTATTATTATTATTATTATTATTATTATTATTATTATTATTATTATTATTATTATTATTATTAGACACTACAGTTTGTTCATCCTGTGTTATAATTATGAGACACTACAGTCTGCTCCTCCTGCGTTATAATTATGAGACACTTCAGTCTGCTCCTCCTTTGTTATAATTATGAGACACTACAGTCTGCTCCTCCTGTTTTATAATTATGAGACACTACAGTCTGCTCCTCCTGCATTATAATTATGAGACACTACAGTCTGCTCCTCCTGTGTTATAATTATGAGACAATACAGTCTGCTCCTCCTGTGTTATAATTATGAGACACTACAGTCTGCTCCTCCTGTGTTATAATTATGAAACAATACAGTCTGCTCCTCCTGTGTTATAATTATGAGACACTAAAGTCTGCTCCTCCTGTTGTATAATTAGGAGACACTACAGTCTGCTCCTCCTGTGTTATAATTATGAGACACTACAGTCTGCTCCTCCTGTGTTATAATTATTAGACACTACAGTCTTCTCCTCCTGTTATATAATAATGAGACACTACAGTCTGCTCCTCCTGTGTTATAATTATGAGACACTACAGTCTGCTCCTCCTGCATTATAATTATGAGACACTACAGTCTGCTCCTCCTGTGTTATAATTATGAGACACTACAGTCTTCTCCTCCTGTGTTATAATTATGAGACACTACAGTCTGCTCCTCTTGTATTATAATTATGAGACACTACAGTCTGCTCCTCCTGTATAATAATTATGAGACACTACAGTCTGATCCTCCTGTATTATAATTATGAGACACTACAGTCTACTCTTCCTGTATTATAATTATAAGACACTACAGTCTGCTCCTCCTGTATTATTATTATGAGACGCTACAGTCTGCTCCTCCTGTGTTATAATTATGAGACACTACAGTCTGCTCCTTCTGTGTTATAATTATGAGACACTAAAGTCTGCTCCTCCTGTTGTATAATTATGAGACACTACAGTCTGCTCCTCCTGTATTATAATTATGAGACACTACAGTCTGCTCCTCCTGTATTATAATTATGAGACACTACAGTCTGCTCCTCCTTTATTATTATTATGAGACACTACAGTCTGCTCCTCCTGTGTTATAATTATGAGACACTACAGTCTGCTCCTCCTGTATTATAATTATGAGACACTACAGTATGCTCCTCCTGTATTATAATTATGAGACACTACAGTCTGCTCCTCCTTTATTATTATTATGAGACACTACAGTCTGCTCCTCCTGTGTTATAATTATGAGACACTACAGTCTGCTCCTCCTGTGTTATAATTATGAGACACTACATTCTGCTCCTCCTGTATTATTATTATTATGAGACACTACAGTCTGCTCCACCTGTAAAATAATTATGAGACACTAAAGTCTGCTCCTCCTGTGTTATAATTATGAGACACTAAAGTCTGCTCCTCCTGTATTATAATTATGAGACACTACAATCTGTTCCTCCTGTGTTATAACTATGAGACACTGCAGTCTGCTCCACCTGTAATATAATTATGAGACACTACAGTCTGCTCCTCCTGTGTTATAATTATGAGACACTAAAGTCTGCTCCTCTTGTATTATAATTATGAGACACTACAGTCTGCTCCTCCTGTGTAATAATTATGAGACACTACAGTCTGATCCTCCTGTATTATAATTATGAGACACTACAGTCTGCTCCTCCTGTATTATTATTATGAGACACTACAGTCTGCTCCTCCTGTGTTATAATTATGAGACACTACAGCCTGCTCCTCCTGTATTATTATTATTATTATTATTATTATTATTATTATTATTATTATTATTATTATTATTATTATTATGAGACACTACAGTTTGTTCATCCTGTGTTATAATTATGAGACACTACAGTCTGCTCCTCCTGCGTTATAATTATGAGACACTTCAGTCTGCTCCTCCTTTGTTATAATTATGAGACACTACAGTCTGCTCCTCCTGTTTTATAATTATGAGACACTACAGTCTGCTCCTCCTGCATTATAATTATGAGACACTACAGTCTGCTCCTCCTGTGTTATAATTATGAGACAATACAGTCTGCTCCTCCTGTGTTATAATTATAAGACACTACAGTCTGCTCCTCCTGTGTTATAATTATGAAACAATACAGTCTGCTCCTCCTGTGTTATAATTATGAGACACTAAAGTCTGCTCCTCCTGTTGTATAATTAGGAGACACTACAGTCTGCTCCTCCTGTGTTATAATTATGAGACACTACAGTCTGCTCCTCCTGTGTTATAATTATTAGACACTACAGTCTTCTCCTCCTGTTATATATAATGAGACACTACAGTCTGCTCCTCCTGTGTTATAATTATGAGACACTACAGTCTGCTCCTCCTGCATTATAATTATGAGACACTACAGTCTGCTCCTCCTGTGTTATAATTATGAGACACTACAGTCTGCTCCTCCTGCATTATAATTATGAGACACTACAGTCTGCTCCTCCTGTATTATAATTATGAGACACTACAGTCTGCTCCTCCTGTATTATTATTATTATGAGACACTACAGTCTGCTCCACCTGTAAAATAATTATGAGACACTACAGCCTGCTCCTCCTGTGTTATAATTATGAGACACTACAGTCTGCTCCTCCTGCATTATAATTATGAGACACTACAGTCTGCTCCTCCTGTGTTATAATTATGAGACAATACAGTCTGCTCCTCCAGTGTTATAATTATGAGACACTACAGTCTGCTCCTCCTGTGTTATAATTATGAGACACTAAAGTCTGCTCCTCCTGTTGTATAATTAGGAGACACTACAGTCTGCTCCTCCTGTGTTATAATTATGAGACACTCAGTCTGCTCCTCCAATGTTATAATAATGAGACACTACAGTCTGCTCCTCCTGTGTTATAATTATGAGACACTACAGTCTGCTCCTCCTGTGTTATAATTATGAGACACTACAGTCTGCTCCTCCTGCATTATAATTATGAGACACTACAGTCTGCTCCTCCTGTATTATAATTATGAGACACTACAGTCTGCTCCTCCTGTATTATTATTATGAGACCCTACAGTCTGCTCCTCCTGCATTATAATTATGAGACACTAAAGTCTGCTCCTCCTGTATTATAATTATGAGACACTACAGTCTGCTCCTCCTGTAATATAATTATGAGACACTACAGTCTGCTCCTCCTGTGTTATAATTATGAGACACTAAAGTCTGCTCCTCCTGTATTATAATTATGAGACACTACAGTCTGCTCCTCCTGTATTATAATTATGAGACACTACAGTCTGCTCCTCCTGTATTATTATTATTATTATTATGAGACACTACAGTCTGCTCCACCTGTAAAATAATTATGAGACACTACAGTCTGCTCCTCCTGTGTTATAATTATGAGACACTACAATCTGTTCCTCCTGTGTTATAACTATGAGACACTACAGTCTGCTCCACCTGTAATATAATTATGAGACACTACAGTCTGCTCCTCCTGTGTTATAATTATGAGACACTAAAGTCTGCTCCTCTTGTATTATAATTATGAGACACTACAGTCTGCTCCTCCTGTATAATAATTATGAGACACTACAGTCTGATCCTCCTGTATTATAATTATGAGGCACTACAGTCTGCTCCTCCTGTATTATTATTATAAGACACTACAGTCTGCTCCTCCTGTGTTATAATTATGAGACACTACAGCCTGCTCCTCCTGTAGTATTATTATTATTATTATTATTATTATTATTATTATTATTATTATTATTATTATTATTATTATTATTAGACACTACAGTCTGTTCCTCCTGTGTTATAATTATGAGACACTACAGTCTGCTCCTCCTGTGTTATAATTATGAGACACTTCAGTCTGCTCCTCCTTTGTTATAATTATGAGACACTACAGTCTGCTCCTCCTGTGTTATAATTATGAGACACTACAGTCTGCTCCTCCTGTGTTATAATTATGAGACACTAAAGTCTGCTCCTCCTGTTGTATAATTAGGAGACACTACAGTCTGCTCCTCCTGTGTTATAATTATGAGACACTCAGTCTGCTCCTCCAATGTTATAATAATGAGACACTACAGTCTGTTCCTCCTGTGTTATAATTATGAGACACTACAGTCTGCTCCTCCTGTGTTATAATTATGAGACACTACAGTCTGCTCCTCCTGCATTATAATTATGAGACACTACAGTCTGCTCCTCTTGTATTATTATTATTATTATTATTATTATTATTATTATTATTATTATTATTATTATTATTATTATTATTATTATTATTATTATTATTATTATTATTAGACACTACAGTTTGTTCATCCTGTGTTATAATTATGAGACACTACAGTCTGCTCCTCCTGTGTTATAATTATGAGACACTACAGTCTGCTCCTCCTGCATTATAATTATGAGACACTACAGTCTGCTCCTCCTGTAATATAATTATGAGACAATACAGTCTGCTCCTCCTGTGTTATAATTATGAGACACTACAGTCTGCTCCTCCTGCATTGTAATTATGAGACACTACAGTATGCTCCTCCTGTGTTATAATTATGAGACACTACAGTCTGCTCCTCCTGTATTATAATTATGAGACACTACAGTCTGCTCCACCTGTAAAATAATTATGAGACACTACAGTCTGCTCCTCCTGTGTTATAATTATGAGACACTAAAGTCTGCTCCTCTTGTATTATAATTATGAGACACTACAGTCTGCTCCTCCTGTATAATAATTATGAGACACTACAGTCTGCTCCTCCTGTTGTATAATTATGAGACACTACAGTCTGCTCCTCCAGTGTTATAATTATGAGACACTACAGTCTGCTCCTCCTGCGTAATAATTATGAGACACTTCAGTCTGCTCCTCCTGTGTTTTAATTATGAGACACTACAGTCTTCTCCTCCTGTGTTATAATTATGAGACACTACAGTCAGCTCCTCCTGTGTTATAATTATGAGACACTACAGTCTGGTCCTCCTGTGCTATAATTATGAGACACTACAGTCTGCTCCTATTGTGAAATAATTATGAGACACTACAGTCTGCTCCTCCTGTGTTATAATTGTGAGACACTACAGTCTGCTCTTCCTGTGTTCTTATTATAAGACACTACAGTCTGCTCTACCTGTGTTATAATTATGAGACACTACAGTCTGCTCCTCCTGTATTATAATTGAGACACTACAGTCTACTCTTCCTGTATTATAATTATAAGACACTACAGTCTGCTCCTCCTGTATTATTATTATGAGACGCTACAGTCTGCTCCTCCTGTATTATAATTATGAGACACTACAGTCTGCTCCTCCTGTGTTATAATTATGAGACACTACAGTCTGCTCCTCTTGTATTATAATTATGAGACACTACAGTCTGCTCCTCCTGTATAATAATTATGAGACACTACAGTCTGCTCCTCCTGTATAATAATTATGAGACACTACAGTCTGATCCTCCTGTATTATAATTATGAGACACTACAGTCTGCTCCTTCTGTATTATTATTATGAGACACTACAGTCTGCTCCTCCTGTATTATAATTATGAGACACTACAGTCTGCTCCTCCTGTGTTATAATTATGAGACACTACAGTCTGCTCCTCCTGTATTATAATTATGAGACACTACAGTCTGCTCCTCCTGTATTATAGTTATGAGACACTACAGTCTGCTCCTCCTGTAATATAATTATGAGACACTACAGTCTGCTCCTCCTGTATAATAATTATGAGACACTACAATCTGTTCCTCCTGTGTTATAACTATGAGATACTACAGTCTGCTCCTCCTGTATTATAATTATGAGACACTACAGTCTGCTCCTCCTGTATTATAATTATGAGACACTACAGTCTGCTCCTCCTGTGTTAGAATTATGAGACACTTCAGTCTGCTCCTCCTTTGTTATAATTATGAGACACTACAGTCTGCTCCTCCTGCATTATAATTATGAGACACTACAGTCTGCTCCTCCTGTGTTATAATTATGAGACACTACAGTCTGCTCCTCCTGTGTTATAATTATGAGACACTACAGTCTGCTCCTCCTGTGTTATAATTATGAGACACTACAGTCTGCTCCTCCTGTGTTATAATTATGAGACACTACAGTCTGCTCCTCCTGCATTATAATTATGAGACACTACAGTCTGCTCCTCCTGTGTTATAATTATGAGACACTACAGTCTGCTCCACATGTGTTATAATTATGAGACACTACAGTCTACTCTTCCTGTATTATAATTATAAGACACTACAGTCTGCTCCTCCTGTATTATTATTATGAGACGCTACAGTCTGCTCCTCCTGTGTTATAATTATGAGACACTACAGTCTGCTCCTCCTGTGTTATAATTATGAGACACTAAAGTCTGCTCCTCCTGTTGTATAATTATGAGACACTACAGTCTGCTCCTCCTGTATTATAATTATGAGACACTAAAGTCTGCTCCTCCTGTATTATAATTATGAGACACTACAGTCTGCTCCTCCTTTATTATTATTATGAGACACTACAGTCTGCTCCTCCTGTGTTATAATTATGAGACACTACAGTCTGCTCCTCCTGTATTATAATTATGAGACACTACAGTATGCTCCTCCTGTATTATAGTTATGAGACACTACAGTCTGCTCCTCCTGTTATATAATAATGAGACACTACAGTCTGCTCCTCCTGTGTTATAATTATGAGACACTACATTCTGCTCCTCCTGTATTATTATTATGAGACACTACAGTCTGCTCCACCTGTAAAATAATTATGAGACACTACAGTCTGCTCCTCCTGTGTTATAATTATGAGACACTAAAGTCTGCTCCTCCTGTATTATAATTATGAGACACTACAATCTGTTCCTCCTGTGTTATAACTATGAGACACTACAGTCTGCTCCACCTGTAATATAATTATGAGACACTACAGTCTGCTCCTCCTGTGTTATAATTATGAGACACTAAAGTCTGCTCCTCTTGTATTATAATTATGAGACACTACAGTCTGCTCCTCCTGTATAATAATTATGAGACACTAAAGTCTGATCCTCCTGTATTATAATTATGAGACACTACAGTCTGCTCCTCCTGTATTATTATTATGAGACACTACAGTCTGCTCCTCCTGTATTATTATTATTATTATTATTATTATTATTATTATTATTATTATTATTATTATTATTATTATTATTATTATTATTATTATTATTATTATTATTATTATTATGAGACACTACAGTTTGTTCATCCTGTGTTATAATTATGAGACACTACAGTCTGCTCCTCCTGTGTTATAATTATGAGACACTTCAGTCTGCTCCTCCTTTGTTATAATTATGAGACACTACAGTCTGCTCCTCCTGTTTTATAATTATGAGACACTACAGTCTGCTCCTCCTGCATTATAATTATGAGACACTACAGTCTGCTCCTCCTGTGTTATAATTATGAGACAATACAGTCTGCTCCTCCTGTGTTATAATTATGAGACACTACAGTCTGCTCCTCCTGTATTATAATTATGAGACAATACAGTCTGCTCCTCCTGTGTTATAATTATGAGACACTAAAGTCTGCTCCTCCTGTTGTATAATTATGAGACACTACAGTCTGCTCCTCCTGTGTTATAATTATGAGACACTCAGTCTGCTCCTCCAGTGTTATAATTATGAGACACTACAGTCTGCTCCTCCTGTGTTACAATTATGAGACACTACAGTCTGCTCCTCCTGTGTTATAATTATGAGATACTACAGTCTGCTCCTCCTGCATTATAATTATGAGACACTACAGTCTGCTCCTCCTGTGTTATAATTATGAGATACTACAGTCTGCTCCTCCTGCATTATAATTATGAGACACTACAGTCTGCTCCTCCTGTGTTATAATTATGAGACACTACAGTCTGCTCCTCCTGCATTATAATTATGAGACACTACAGTCTGCTCCTCCTGTATTATAATTATGAGACACTACAGTCTGCTACTCCTGTATTATTATTATTATTATTATGAGACACTACAGTCTGCTCCACCTGTAAAATAATTATGAGACACTACAGTCTGCTCCTCCTGTGTTATAATTATGAGACACTACAATCTGTTCCTCCTGTGTTATAACTATGAGACACTACAGTCTGCTCCACCTGTAATATAATTATGAGACACTACAGTCTGCTCCTCCTGTGTTATAATTATGAGACACTAAAGTCTGCTCCTCTTGTATTATAATTATGAGACACTACAGTCTGCTCCTCCTGTATAATAATTATGAGACACTACAGTCTGATCCTCCTGTATTATAATTATGAGGCACTACAGTCTGCTCCTCCTGTATTATTATTATAAGACACTACAGTCTGCTCCTCCTGTGTTATAATTATGAGACACTACAGCCTGCTCCTCCTGTAGTATTATTATTATTATTATTATTATTATTATTATTATTATTATTATTATTATTATTATTATTATTATTATTATTATTATTATTATTATTAGACACTACAGTCTGTTCCTCCTGTGTTATAATTATGAGACACTACAGTCTGCTCCTCCTGTGTTATAATTATGAGACACTTCAGTCTGCTCCTCCTTTGTTATAATTATGAGACACTACAGTCTGCTCCTCCTGCATTATAATTATGAGACACTACAGTCTGCTCCTCCTGTGTTATAATTATGAGACAATACAGTCTGCTCCTCCTGTGTTATAATTATGAGACACTACAGTCTGCTCCTCCTGTGTTATAATTATGAGACACTACAGTCTGCTCCTCCTGCATTATAATTATGAGACACTACAGTCTGCTCCTCCTGTATTATAATTATGAGACACTACAGTCTGCTCCTCCTGTATTATTATTATGAGACCCTACAGTCTGCTCCTCCTGCATTATAATTATGAGACACTACAGTCTGCTCCTCCTGTATTATTATTATTATTATTATTATTATTATTATTATTATTATTATTATTATTATTATTATTATTATTATTATTATTATGAGACACTACAGTTTGTTCATCCTGTGTTATAATTATGAGACACTACAGTCTGCTCCTCCTGTGTTATAATTATGAGACACTTCAGTCTGCTCCTCCTGCATTATAATTATGAGACAATACAGTCTGCTCCTCCTGTGTTATAATTATGAGAGACTACAGTCTGCTCCTCCTGTGTTATAATTATGAGACAATACAGTCTGCTCCTCCTGTGTTATAATTATGAGAGACTTAAGTCTGCTCCTCCTGTTGTATAATTAGGAGACACTACAGTCTGCTCCTCCTGTGTTATAATTATGAGACACTACAGTCTGCTCCTCCTGCATTATAATTATGAGACACTACAGTCTGCTCCTCCTGTGTTATAATTATGAGACACTACAGTCTGCTCCTCCTGCATTATAATTATGAGACACTACAGTCTGCTCCTCCTGTATTATAATTATGAGACACTACAGTCTGCTCCTCCTGTATTATTATTATTATTATTATTATTATTATTATTATTATTATTATTATTATTATTATTATTATTATTATTATTATTATGAGACACTACAGTCTGCTCCACCTGTAAAATAATTATGAGACACTACAGTCTGCTCCTCCTGTGTTATAATTATGAGACACTACAATCTGTTCCTCCTGTGTTATAACTATGAGACACTACAGTCTGCTCCACCTTTAATATAATTATGAGACACTACAGTCTGCTCCTCCTGTGTTATAATTATGAGACACTAAAGTCTGCTCCTCTTGTATTATAATTATGAGACACTACAGTCTGCTCTTCCTGTATAATAATTATGAGACACTACAGTCTGATCCTCCTGTATTATAATTATGAGACACTACAGTCTGCTCCTCCTGTATTATTATTATAAGACAATACAGTCTGCTCCTCCTGTGTTATAATTATGAGACACTTCAGTCTGCTCCTCCTTTGTTATAATTATGAGACACTACAGTCTGCTCCTCCTGTTTTATAATTATGAGACACTACAGTCTGCTCCTCCTGCATTATAATTATGAGACACTACAGTATGCTCCTCCTGTGTTATAATTATGAGACAATACAGTCTGCTCCTCCAGTGTTATAATTATGAGACACTACAGTCTGCTCCTCCTGTGTTATAATTATGAGACACTAAAGTCTGCTCCTCCTGTTGTATAATTAGGAGACACTACAGTCTGCTCCTCCTGTGTTATAATTATGAGACACTCAGTCTGCTCCTCCAATGTTATAATAATGAGACACTACAGTCTGCTCCTCCTGTGTTATAATTATGAGACACTACAGTCTGCTCCTCCTGTGTTATAATTATGAGACACTACAGTCTGCTCCTCCTGCATTATAATTATGAGACACTACAGTCTGCTCCTCCTGTATTATAATTATGAGACACTACAGTCTGCTCCTCCTGTAATATTATTATGAGACACTACAGTCTGCTCCACCTGTAAAATAATTATGAGACACTACAGTCTGCTCCTCCTGTGTTATAATTATGAGACACTAAAGTCTGCTCCTCCTGTGTTATAATTATGAGACACTACAATCTGTTCCTCCTGTGTTATAACTATGAGACACTACAGTCTGCTCCACCTGTAATATAATTATGATACACTACAGTCTGCTCCTCCTGTGTTATAATTATGAGACACTAAAGTCTGCTCCTCCTGTATTATAATTATGAGACACTACAGTCTGCTCCTCCTGTATTATAATTATGATACACTACAGTCTGCTCCTCCTGTATTATTATTATTATTATTATTATTATTATTATTATTATTATTATGAGACACTACAGTCTGCTCCACCTGTAAAATAATTATGAGACACTACAGTCTGCTCCTCCTGTGTTATAATTATGAGACACTACAATCTGTTCCTCCTGTGTTATAACTATGAGACACTACAGTCTGCTCCACCTGTAATATAATTATGAGACACTACAGTCTGCTCCTCCTGTGTTATAATTATGAGACACTAAAGTCTGCTCCTCTTGTATTATAATTATGAGACACTACAGTCTGCTCCTCCTGTATAATAATTATGAGACACTACAGTCTGCTCCTCCTGTATTATAATTATGAGACACTACAGTCTGCTCCTCCTGTATTATTATTATGAGACCCTACAGTCTGCTCCTCCTGCATTATAATTATGAGACACTACAGTCTGCTCCTCCTGTATTATTATTATTATTATTATTATTATTATTATTATTATTATTATTATTATTATTATTATTATTATTATTATTATTATTATTATTATTATTATTATTATTATTATTATTATGAGACACTACAGTTTGTTCATCCTGTGTTATAATTATGAGACACTACAGTCTGCTCCTCCTGTGTTATAATTATGAGACACTTCAGTCTGCTCCTCCTTTGTTATAATTATGAGACACTACAGTCTGCTCCTCCTGTTTTATAATTATGAGACACTACAGTCTGCTCCTCCTGCATTATAATTATGAGACACTACAGTCTGCTCCTCCTGTGTTATAATTATGAGACAATACAGTCTGCTCCTCCTGTGTTATAATTATGAGACACTACAGTCTGCTCCTCCTGCATTGTAATTATGAGACACTACAGTATGCTCCTCCTGTGTTATAATTATGAGACACTACAGTCTGCTCCTCCTGTATTATAATTATGAGACAATACAGTCTGCTCCACCTGTAAAATAATTATGAGACACTACAGTCTGCTCCTCCTGTGTTATAATTATGAGACACTAAAGTCTGCTCCTCCTGTATTATAATCATGAGACACTACAATCTGTTCCTCCTGTGTTATAACTATGAGACACTACAGTCTGCTCCACCTGTAATATAATTATGAGACACTACAGTCTGCTACTCCTGTGTTATAATTATGAGACACTACAGTCTGCTCCTCCTGTGTTATAATTATGAGACACTAAAGTCTGCTCCTCTTGTATTATAATTATGAGACACTACAGTCTGCTCCTCCTGTATAATAATTATGAGACACTACAGTCTGCTCCTCCTGTTGTATAATTATGAGACACTACAGTCTGCTCCTCCAGTGTTATAATTATGAGACACTACAGTCTGCTCCTCCAGTGTTATAATTATGAGACACTACAGTCTGCTCCTCCTGTGTTATAATTATGAGACACTACAGTCTTCTCCTCCTGTGTAAAAATTATGAGACACTACAGTCTGCTCCTCCTGTGTTATAATTATGAGACACTACAGTCTGCTCCTCCTGTGTTATAATTATGAGACACTACAGTCTGCTCCTCCTGCATTATAATTATAAGAAACTACAGTCTGCTCCTCCTGCGTAATAATTATGAGACACTACAGTCTTCTCCTCCTGTGTTATAATTATGAGACACTACAGTCAGCTCCTCCTGTGTTATAATTATGAGACACTACAGTCTGCTCCTCCTGTGCTATAATTATGAGACACTACAGTCTGCTCCTCCTGCATTATAATTATAAGAAACTACAGTCTGCTCCTCCTGCGTAATAATTATGAGACACTACAGTCTTCTCCTCCTGTGTTATAATTATGAGACACTACAGTCAGCTCCTCCTGTGTTATAACTATGAGACACTACAGTCTGCTCCACCTGTAATATAATTATGATACACTACAGTCTGCTCCTCCTGTGTTATAATTATGAGACACTAAAGTCTGCTCCTCCTGTATTATAATTATGAGACACTACAGTCTGCTCCTCCTGTATTATAATTATGATACACTACAGTCTGCTCCTCCTGTATTATTATTAATATTATTATTATTATTATTATTATTATGAGACACTACAGTCTGCTCCACCTGTAAAATAATTATGAGACACTACAGTCTGCTCCTCCTGTGTTATAATTATGAGACACTACAATCTGTTCCTCCTGTGTTATAACTATGAGACACTACAGTCTGCTCCACCTGTAATATAATTATGAGACACTACAGTCTGCTCCTCCTGTGTTATAATTATGAGACACTAAAGTCTGCTCCTCTTGTATTATAATTATGAGACACTACAGTCTGCTCCTCCTGTATAATAATTATGAGACACTACAGTCTGATCCTCCTGTATTATAATTATGAGGCACTACAGTCTGCTCCTCCTGTATTATTATTATAAGACACTACAGTCTGCTCCTCCTGTGTTATAATTATGAGACACTACAGCCTGCTCCTCCTCTAGTATTATTATTATTATTATTATTATTATTATTATTATTATTATTATTATTATTATTATTATTATTATTATTATTATTATTATTATTATTAGACACTACAGTCTGTTCCTCCTGTGTTATAATTATGAGACACTACAGTCTGCTCCTCCTGTGTTATAATTATGAGACACTTCAGTCTGCTCCTCCTTTGTTATAATTATGAGACACTACAGTCTGCTCCTCCTGTTTTATAATTATGAGACACTACAGTCTGCTCCTCCTGCATTATAATTATGAGACACTACAGTCTGCTCCTCCTGTGTTATAATTATGAGACAATACAGTCTGCTCCTTCAGTGTTATAATTATGAGACACTACAGTCTGCTCCTCCTGTGTTATAATTATGAGACACTAAAGTCTGCTCCTCCTGTTGTATAATTAGGAGACACTACAGTCTGCTCCTCCTGTGTTATAATTATGAGACACTCAGTCTGCTCCTCCAATGTTATAATAATGAGACACTACAGTCTGCTCCTCCTGTGTTATAATTATGAGACACTACAGTCTGCTCCTCCTGTGTTATAATTATGAGACACTACAGTCTGCTCCTCCTGCATTATAATTATGAGACACTACAGTCTGCTCCTCCTGTATTATAATTATGAGGCACTACAGTCTGCTCCTCCTGTATTATTATTATGAGACCCTACAGTCTGCTCCTCCTGCATTATAATTATGAGACACTACAGTCTGCTCCTCCTGTATTATTATTATTATTATTATTATTATTATTATTATTATTATTATTATTATTATTATTATTATTATTATTATTATTATTATGAGACACTACAGTTTGTTCATCCTGTGTTATAATTATGAGACACTACAGTCTGCTCCTCCTGTGTTATAATTATGAGACACTTCAGTCTGCTCCTCCTTTGTTATAATTATGAGACACTACAGTCTGCTCCTCCTGTTTTATAATTATGAGACACTACAGTCTGCTCCTCCTGCATTATAATTATGAGACACTACAGTCTGCTCCTCCTGTGTTATAATTATGAGACAATACAGTCTGCTCCTCCTGTGTTATAATTATGAGACACTACAGTCTGCTCCTCCTGCATTGTAATTATGAGACACTACAGTATGCTCCTCCTGTGTTATAATTATGAGACACTACAGTCTGCTCCTCCTGTATTATAATTATGAGACAATACAGTCTGCTCCACCTGTAAAATAATTATGAGACACTACAGTCTGCTCCTCCTGTGTTATAATTATGAGACACTAAAGTCTGCTCCTCCTGTATTATAATCATGAGACACTACAATCTGTTCCTCCTGTGTTATAACTATGAGACACTACAGTCTGCTCCACCTGTAATATAATTATGAGACACTACAGTCTGCTACTCCTGTGTTATAATTATGAGACACTACAGTCTGCTCCTCCTGTGTTATAATTATGAGACACTAAAGTCTGCTCCTCTTGTATTATAATTATGAGACACTACAGTCTGCTCCTCCTGTATAATAATTATGAGACACTACAGTCTGCTCCTCCAGTGTTATAATTATGAGACACTACAGTCTGCTCCTCCTGTGTTATAATTATGAGACACTACAGTCTTCTCCTCCTGTGTAAAAATTATGAGACACTACAGTCTGCTCCTCCTGTGTTATAATTATGAGACACTACAGTCTGCTCCTCCTGCATTATAATTATAAGAAACTACAGTCTGCTCCTCCTGCGTAATAATTATGAGACACTACAGTCTTCTCCTCCTGTGTTATAATTATGAGACACTACAGTCAGCTCCTCCTGTGTTATAATTATGAGACACTACAGTCTGCTCCTCCTGTGCTATAATTATGAGACACTACAGTCTGCTCCTATTGTGAAATAATTATGAGACACTACAGTCTGCTCCTCCTGTGTTATAATTGTGAGACACTACAGTCTGCTCTTCCTGTGTTCTTATTATAAGACACTACAGTCTGCTCTACCTGTGTTATAATTATGAGACACTACAGTCTGCTCCTCCTGTGTTATAATTATGAGACACTACAGTGTGCTCCTCCTGCATTATAATTATGAGATACTACAGTCTGCTCCTTGTGTACCATAATTATGAGACACTACAGTCTGCTCCTCCTGTATTATAATTGAGACACTACAGTCTGCTTATCCTGTATTATAATTATGAGACACTACAGTCTGCTCCTCCTGTATTATAATTGAGACACTACAGTCTGCTCCTCCTGTGTTATAATTATGAGACACTACAGTCTGCTCCTCCTGTATTATAATTGAGACACTACAGTCTACTCTTCCTGTATTATAATTATAAGACACTACAGTCTGCTCCTCCTTTATTATTATTATTATGAGACGCTACAGTCTGCTCCTCCTGTGTTATATTTATGAGACACTAAAGTCTGCTCCTCTTGTATTATAATTATGAGACACTACAGTCTGCTCCTCCTGTATAATAATTATGAGACACTACAGTCTGATCCTCCTGTATTATAATTATGAGACACTACAGTCTGCTCCTCCTGTGTTATAATTATGAGACACTACAGTCTGCTCCTCTTGTATTATAATTATGAGACACTACAGTCTGCTCCTCCTGTATAATAATTATGAGACACTATAGTCTGATCCTCCTGTATTATAATTATGAGACACTACAGTCTGCTCCTCCTGTATTATTATTATGAGACACTACAGTCTGCTCCTCCTGTATTATAATTATGAGACACTACAGTCTGCTCCTCCTGTGTTATAATTATGAGACACTACAGTCTGCTCCTCCTGTATTATAATTATGAGACACTACAGTCTGCTCCTCCTGTATTATAGTTATGAGACACTACAGTCTGCTCCTCCTGTAATATAATTATGAGACACTACAGTCTGCTCCTCCTGTATAATAATTATGAGACACTACAATCTGTATCTCCTGTGTTATAACTATGAGATACTACAGTCTGCTCCTCCTGTATTATAATTATGAGACACTACAGTCTGCTCCTCCTGTATTATAATTATGAGACACCACAGTCTGCTCCTCCTGTGTTAGAATTATGAGACACTTCAGTCTGCTCCTCCTTTGTTATAATTATGAGACACTACAGTCTGCTCCTCCTGCATTATAATTATGAGACACTACAGTCTGCTCCTCCTGTGTTATAATTATGAGACACTACAGTCTGCTCCTCCTGTGTTATAATTATGAGACACTACAGTCTGCTCCTCCTGTGTTATAATTATGAGACACTACAGTCTGCTCCTCCTGTGTTATAATTATGAGACACTACAGTCTGCTCCTCCTGCATTATAATTATGAGACACTACAGTCTGCTCCTCCTGTGTTATAATTATGAGACACTACAGTCTGCTCCACATGTGTTATAATTATGAGACACTATAGTCTACTCTTCCTGTATTATAATTATAAGACACTACAGTCTGCTCCTCCTTTATTATTATTATGAGACACTACAGTCTGCTCCTCCTGTGTTATAATTATGAGACACTACAGTCTGCTCCTCCTGTATTATAATTATGAGACACTACAGTATGCTCCTCCTGTATTATAGTTATGAGACACTACAGTCTGCTCCTCCTGTTATATAATAATGAGACACTACAGTCTGCTCCTCCTGTGTTATAATTATGAGACACTACATTTTGCTCCTCCTGTATTATAATTATGAGACACTACAGTCTGCTCCACCTGTAATATAATTATGAGACACTACAGTCTGCTCCTCCTGTGTTATAATTATGAGACACTAAAGTCTGCTCCTCTTGTATTATAATTATGAGACACTACAGTCTGCTCCTCCTGTATAATAATTATGAGACACTACAGTCTGATCCTCCTGTATTATAATTATGAGACACTACAGTCTGTTCCTCCTGTATTATTATTATGAGACACTACAGTCTGCTCCTCCTGTGTTATAATTATGAGACACTACAGCCTGCTCCTCCTTTATTATTATTATTATTATTATTATTATTATTATTATTATTATTATTATTATTATTATTATTATTATTATTATTATTATTATTATTATTATGAGACACTACAGTTTGTTCATCCTGTGTTATAATTATGAGACACTACAGTCTACTCCTCCTGTGTTATAATTATGAGACACTTCAGTCTGCTCCTCCTTTGTTATAATTATGAGACACTCAGTCTGCTCCTCCAGTGTTATAATTATGAGACACTACAGTCTGCTCCTCCTGTGTTACAATTATGAGACACTACAGTCTGCTCCTCCTGTGTTATAATTATGAGACACTACAGTCTGCTCCTCCTGTGTTATAATTATTAGACACTACAGTCTTCTCCTCCTGTTATATAATAATGAGACACTACAGTCTGCTCCTCCTGTGTTATAATTATGAGACACTACAGTCTGCTCCTCCTGCATTATAATTATGAGACACTACAGTCTGCTCCTCCTGTGTTATAATTATGAGAGACTACAGTCTGCTCCTCCTGCATTATAATTATGAGACACTACAGTCTGCTCCTCCTGTATTATAATTATGAGACACTACAGTCTGCTCCTCCTGTATTATTATTATTATTATTATTATTATGAGACACTGCAGTCTGCTCCACCTGTAAAATAATTATGAGACACTACAGTCTGCTCCTCCTGTGTTATAATTATGAGACACTACAATCTGTTCCTCCTGTGTTATAACTATGAGACACTACAGTCTGCTCCACCTGTAATATAATTATGAGACACTACAGTCTGCTCCTCCTGTGTTATAATTATGAGACACTAAAGTCTGCTCCTCTTGTATTATAATTATGAGACACTACAGTCTGCTCCTCCTGTATAATAATTATGAGACACTACAGTCTGATCCTCCTGTATTATAATTATGAGGCACTACAGTCTGCTCCTCCTGTATTATTATTATAAGACACTACAGTCTGCTCCTCCTGTGTTATAATTATGAGACACTACAGCCTGCTCCTCCTGTAGTATTATTATTATTATTATTATTATTATTATTATTATTATTATTATTATTATTATTATTATTATTATTATTATTATTATTATTATTATTAGACACTACAGTCTGTTCCTCCTGTGTTATAATTATGAGACACTACAGTCTGCTCCTCCTGTATTATAATTATGAGACACTACAGTCTGCTCCTCCTGTAATATTATTATGAGACACTACAGTCTGCTCCACCTGTAAAATAATTATGAGACACTACAGTCTGCTCCTCCTGTGTTATAATTATGAGACACTAAAGTCTGCTCCTCCTGTGTTATAATTATGAGACACTACAATCTGTTCCTCCTGTGTTATAACTATGAGACACTACAGTCTGCTCCTCCTGTATTATTATTATGAGACACTACAGTCTGCTCCACCTGTAAAATAATTATGAGACACTACAGTCTGCTCCTCCTGTGTTATAATTATGAGACACTACAATCTGTTCCTCCTGTGTTATAACTATGAGACACTACAGTCTGCTCCACCTGTAATATAATTATGAGACACTACAGTCTGCTCCTCCTGTGTTATAATTATGAGACACTAAAGTCTGCTCCTCTTGTATTATAATTATGAGACACTACAGTCTGCTCCTCCTGTATAATAATTATGAGACACTACAGTCTGATCCTCCTGTATTATAATCATGAGGCACTACAGTCTGCTCCTCCTGTATTATTATTATAAGACACTACAGTCTGCTCCTCCTGTGTTATAATTATGAGACACTACAGTCTGCTCCTCCTGTGTTATAATTATGAGACACTTCAGTCTGCTCCTCCTTTGTTATAATTATGAGACACTACAGTCTGCTCCTCCTGTGTTATAATTATGAGACAATACAGTCTGCTCCTCCAGTGTTATAATTATGAGACACTACAGTCTGCTCCTCCTGTGTTATAATTATGAGACACTAAAGTCTGCTCCTCCTGTTGTATAATTAGGAGACACTACAGTCTGCTCCTCCTGTGTTATAATTATGAGACACTCAGTCTGCTCCTCCAATGTTATAATAATGAGACACTACAGTATGCTCCTCCTGTGTTATAATTATGAGACACTACAGTCTGCTCCTCCTGTGTTATAATTATGAGACACTACAGTCTGCTCCTCCTGCATTATAATTATGAGACACTACAGTCTGCTCCTCCTGTATTATAATTATGAGACACTACAGTCTGCTCCTCCTGTATTATTATTATGAGACCCTACAGTCTGCTCCTCCTGCATTATAATTATGAGACACTACAGTCTGCTCCTCCTGTATTATTATTATTATTATTATTATTATTATTATTATTATTATTATTATTATTATTATTATTATTATTATTATTATTATTATTATTATTATTATGAGACACTACAGTTTGTTCATCCTGTGTTATAATTATGAGACACTACAGTCTGCTCCTCCTGTGTTATAATTATGAGACACTTCAGTCTGCTCCTCCTTTGTTATAATTATGAGACACTACAGTCTGCTCCTCCTGTTTTATAATTATGAGACACTACAGTCTGCTCCTCTTGTATTATAATTATGAGACACTACAGTCTGCTCCTCCTGTTGTATAATTATGAGACACTACAGTCTGCTCCTCCAGTGTTATAATTATGAGACACTACAGTCTGCTCCTCCAGTGTTATAATTATGAGACACTACAGTCTGCTCCTCCTGTGTTATAATTATGAGACACTACAGTCTTCTCCTCCTGTGTAAAAATTATGAGACACTACAGTCTGCTCCTCCTGTGTTATAATTATGAGACACTACAGTCTGCTCCTCCTGTGTTATAATTATGAGACACTACAGTCTGCTCCTCCTGCATTATAATTATAAGACACTACAGTCTGCTCCTCCTGCGTAATAATTATGAGACACTTCAGTCTGCTCCTCCTGTGTTTTAATTATGAGACACTACAGTCTGCTCCTCCTGTGCTATAATTATGAGACACTACAGTCTGCTCCTATTGTGAAATAATTATGAGACACTACAGTCTGCTCCTCCTGTGTTATAATTGTGAGACACTACAGTCTGCTCTTCCTGTGTTCTTATTATAAGACACTACAGTCTGCTCTACCTGTGTTATAATTATGAGACACTACAGTCTGCTCCTCCTGTATAATAATTATGAGACACTACAGTCTGATCCTCCTGTATTATAATTATGAGGCACTACAGTCTGCTCCTCCTGTATTATTATTATAAGACACTACAGTCTGCTCCTCCTGTGTTATAATTATGAGACACTACAGCCTGCTCCTCCTGTAGTATTATTATTATTATTATTATTATTATTATTATTATTATTATTATTATTATTATTATTATTATTATTATTATTATTATTATCATTATTATTATTATACACTACAGTCTGTTCCTCCTGTGTTATAATTATGAGACACTACAGTCTGCTCCTCCTGTATTATTATTATTATTATTATTATTATTATTATTATTATTATTATTATTATTATTATTATTATTATGAGACCCTACAGTCTGCTCCTCCTGCATTATAATTATGAGACACTACAGTCTGCTCCTCCTGTATTATAATTATGAGACACTACAGTCTGCTCCTCCTGTAATATTATTATGAGACACTACAGTCTGCTCTACCTGTAATATAATTATGAGACACTACAGTCTGCTCCTCCTGTGTTATAATTATGAGACACTAAAGTCTGCTCCTCTTGTATTATAATTATGAGACACTACAGTCTGCTCCTCCTGTATAATAATTATGAGACACTACAGTCTGATCCTCCTGTATTATAATTATGAGGCACTACAGTCTGCTCCTCCTGTATTATTATTATAAGACACTACAGTCTGCTCCTCCTGTGTTATAATTATGAGACACTACAGCCTGCTCCTCCTGTAGTATTATTATTATTATTATTATTATTATTATTATTATTATTATTATTATTATTATTATTATTATTATTAGACACTACAGTCTGTTCCTCCTGTGTTATAATTATGAGACACTACAGTCTGCTCCTCCTGTGTTATAATTATGAGACACTTCAGTCTGCTCCTCCTTTGTTATAATTATGAGACACTACAGTCTGCTCCTCCTGTGTTATAATTATGAGACAATACAGTCTGCTCCTCCAGTGTTATAATTATGAGACACTACAGTCTGCTCCTCCTGTGTTATAATTATGAGACACTAAAGTCTGCTCCTCCTGTTGTATAATTAGGAGACACTACAGTCTGCTCCTCCTGTGTTATAATTATGAGACACTCAGTCTGCTCCTCCAATGTTATAATAATGAGACACTACAGTATGCTCCTCCTGTGTTATAATTATGAGACACTACAGTCTGCTCCTCCTGTGTTATAATTATGAGACACTACAGTCTGCTCCTCCTGCATTATAATTATGAGACACTACAGTCTGCTCCTCCTGTATTATAATTATGAGACACTACAGTCTGCTCCTCCTGTATTATTATTATGAGACCCTACAGTCTGCTCCTCCTGCATTATAATTATGAGACACTACAGTCTGCTCCTCCTGTATTATTATTATTATTATTATTATTATTATTATTATTATTATTATTATTATTATTATTATTATTATTATTATTATTATTATTATGAGACACTACAGTTTGTTCATCCTGTGTTATAATTATGAGACACTACAGTCTGCTCCTCCTGTGTTATAATTATGAGACACTTCAGTCTGCTCCTCCTTTGTTATAATTATGAGACACTACAGTCTGCTCCTCCTGTTTTATAATTATGAGACACTACAGTCTGCTCCTCCTGCATTATAATTATGAGACACTACAGTCTGCTCCTCCTGTGTTATAATTATGAGACAATACAGTCTGCTCCTCCTGTGTTATAATTATGAGACACTACAGTCTGCTCCTCCTGCATTGTAATTATGAGACACTACAGTATGCTCCTCCTGTGTTATAATTATGAGACACTACAGTCTGCTCCTCCTGTATTATAATTATGAGACACTACAGTCTGCTCCACCTGTAAAATAATTATGAGACACTACAGTCTGCTCCTCCTGTGTTATAATTATGAGACACTAAAGTCTGCTCCTCCTGTATTATAATCATGAGACACTACAATCTGTTCCTCCTGTGTTATAACTATGAGACACTACAGTCTGTTCCACCTGTGTTATAATTATGAGACACTAAAGTCTGCTCCTCTTGTATTATAATTATGAGACACTACAGTCTGCTCCTCCTGTTGTATAGTTATGAGACACTACAGTCTGCTCCTCCAGTGTTATAATTATGAGACACTACAGTCTGCTCCTCCAGTGTTATAATTATGAGACACTACAGTCTGCTCCTCCTGTGTTATAATTATGAGACACTACAGTCTTCTCCTCCTGTGTAAAAATTATGAGACACTACAGTCTGCTCCTCCTGTGTTATAATTATGAGACACTACAGTCTGCTCCTCCTGTGTTATAATTATGAGACACTACAGTCTGCTCCTCCTGCATTATAATTATAAGACACTACAGTCTGCTCCTCCTGCGTAATAATTATGAGACACTTCAGTCTGCTCCTCCTGTGTTTTAATTATGAGACACTACAGTCTTCTCCTCCTGTGTTATAATTATGAGACACTACAGTCAGCTCCTCCTGTGCTATAATTATGAGACACTACAGTCTGCTCCTATTGTGAAATAATTATGAGACACTACAGTCTGCTCCTCCTGCATTATAATTATAAGACACTACAGTCTGCTCCTCCTGCGTAATAATTATGAGACACTTCAGTCTGCTCCTCCTGTGTTTTAATTATGAGACACTACAGTCTTCTCCTCCTGTGTTATAATTATGAGACACTACAGTCTGCTCCTCCTGTGCTATAATTATGAGACACTACAGTCTGCTCCTATTGTGAAATAATTATGAGACACTACAGTCTGCTCCTCCTGTGTTATAATTGTGAGACACTACAGTCTGCTCTTCCTGTGTTCTTATTATAAGACACTACAGTCTGCTCTACCTGTGTTATAATTATGAGACACTACAGTCTGCTCCTGCTGTGTTATAATTATGAGACACTACAGTCTGCTCCTCCTGTGTTATAATTATGAGACACTACAGTCTGCTCTTCCTGTGTTATAATTATGAGACACTACAGTCTGCTCCTCCTGTGTTATAATCATGCGACACTACAGTCTGCTCATCCTGTGTTATATTTATGAGACACTACAGTCTTCTCCTCCTGTGTTATAATTATGAAACACTACAGTTTGCACCTCCTGTGTCATAATTATGAGACACTACAGTCTGTTCCTCCTGTGTTATAATTATGAGACACTACAGTCTGCTCCTCCTGTGTTATAATTATAAGACACTACAGTGTGCTCCTCCTGCATTATAATTATGAGATACTATAGTCTGCTCCTTGTGTACCATAATTATGAGACACTACAGTCTGCTCCTCCTGTATTATAATTGAGACACTACAGTCTGCTTATCCTGTATTATAATTATGAGACACTACAGTCTGCTCCTCCTGTATTATAATTGAGACACTACAGTCTGCTCCTCCTGTGTTATAATTATGAGACACTACAGTCTGCTCCTCCTGTATTATAATTGAGACACTACAGTCTACTCTTCCTGTATTATAATTATAAGACACTACAGTCTGCTCCTCCTGTATTATTATTATGAGACGCTACAGTCTGCTCCTCCTGTGTTATAATTATGAGACACTACAGTCTGCTCCTCCTGTGTTATAATTATGAGACACTAAAGTCTGCTCCTCTTGTATTATAATTATGAGACACTACAGTCTAATCCTCCTGTATAATAATTATGAGACACTACAGTCTGATCCTCCTGTATTATAATTATGAGACACTACAGTCTGCTCCTCCTGTGTTATAATTATGAGACACTACAGTCTGCTCCTCTTGTATTATAATTATGAGACACTACAGTCTGCTCCTCCTGTATAATAATTATGAGACACTACAGTCTGATCCTCCTGTATTATAATTATGAGACACTACAGTCTGCTCCTCCTGTATTATTATTATGAGACACTACAGTCTGCTCCTCCTGTATTATAATTATGAGACACTACAGTCTGCTCCTCCTGTGTTATAATTATGAGACACTACAGTCTGCTCCTCCTGTATTATAATTATGAGACACTACAGTCTGCTCCTCCTGTATTATAGTTATGAGACACTACAGTCTGCTCCTCCTGTAATATAATTATGAGACACTACAGTCTGCTCCTCCTGTATAATAATTATGAGACACTACAATCTGTTCCTCCTGTGTTATAACTATGAGATACTACAGTCTGCTCCTCCTGTATTATAATTATGAGACACTACAGTCTGCTCCTCCTGTATTATAATTATGAGACACTAAAGTCTGCTCCTCCTGTATTATAATTATGAGACACTACAGTCTGCTCCTCCTGTGTTAGAATTATGAGACACTTCAGTCTGCTCCTCCTTTGTTATAATTATGAGACACTACAGTCTGCTCCTCCTGTTTTATAATTATGAGACACTACAGTCTGCTCCTCCTGCATTATAATTATGAGACACTACAGTCTGCTCCTCCTGTGTTATAATTATGAGACAATACAGTCTGCTCCTCCTGTGTTATAATTATGAGACACTACAGTCTGCTCCTCCTGTGTTATAATTATGAGACAATACAGTCTGCTCCTCCTGTGTTATAATTATGAGACACTAAAGTCTGCTCCTCCTGTTGTATAATTAGGAGACACTACAGTCTGCTCCTCCTGTGTTATAATTATGAGACACTACAGTCTGCTCCTCCTGTGTTACAATTATGAGACACTACAGTCTGCTCCTCCTGTGTTATAATTATGAGACACTACAGTCTGCTCCTCCTGTGTTATAATTATTAGACACTACAGTCTTCTCCTCCTGTTATATAATAATGAGACACTACAGTCTGCTCCTCCTGTATTATAATTATGAGGCACTACCGTCTGCTCCTCCTGTATTATTATTATAAGACACTACAGTCTGCTCCTCCTGTTTTATAATTATGAGACACTACAGCCTGCTCCTCCTGTAGTATTATTATTATTATTATTATTATTATTATTATTATTAGACACTACAGTCTGTTCCTCTTGTGTTATAATTATGAGACACTAAAGTCTGCTCCTCTTGTATTATAATTATGAGACACTACAGTCTGCTCCTCCTGTATAATAATTATGAGACACTACAGTCTGATCCTCCTGTATTATAATTATGAGACACTAAAGTCTGCTCCTCCTGTATTATTATTATAAGACACTACAGTCTGCTCCTCCTGTGTTATAACTATGAGACACTACAGTCTGCTCCACCTGTAATATAATTATGAGACACTACAGTCTGCTCCTCCTGTGTTATAATTATGAGACACTAAAGTCTGCTCCTCTTGTATTATAATTATGAGACACTACAGTCTGCTCCTCCTGTATAATAATTATGAGACACTACAGTCTGATCCTCCTGTATTATAATTATGAGACACTAAAGTCTGCTCCTCCTGTATTATTATTATAAGACACTACAGTCTGCTCCTCCTGTGTTATAACTATGAGACACTACAGTCTGCTCCACCTGTAATATAATTATGAGACACTACAGTCTGCTCCTCCTGTGTTATAATTATGAGACACTAAAGTCTGCTCCTCTTGTATTATAATTATGAGACACTACAGTCTGCTCCTCCTGTATAATAATTATGAGACACTACAGTCTGATCCTCCTGTATTATAATTATGAGACACTACAGTCTGTTCCTCCTGTGTTATAATTATGAGACACTACAGTCTGCTCCTCCTGTGTTATAATTATGAGACACTTCAGTCTGCTCCTCCTTTGTTATAATTATGAGACACTACAGTCTGCTCCTCCTGTTTTATAAATATGAGACACTACAGTCTGCTCCTCCTGCATTATAATTATGAGACACTACAGTCTGCTCCTCCTGTGTTATAATTATGAGACAATACAGTCTGCTCCTCCAGTGTTATAATTATGAGACACTACAGTCTGCTCCTCCTGTGTTATAATTATGAGACACTAAAGTCTGCTCCTCCTGTTGTATAATTAGGAGACACTACAGTCTGCTCCTCCTGTGTTATAATTATGAGACACTACAGCCTGCTCCTCCTGTATTATTATTATTATTATTATTATTATTATTATTATTATTATTATTATTATTATTATTATTATTATTATTATTATGAGACACTACAATTTGTTCATCCTGTGTTATAATTATGAGACACTACAGTCTGCTCCTCCTGTGTTATAATTATGAGACACTTCAGTCTGCTCCTCCTTTGTTATAATTATGAGACACTACAGTCTGCTCCTCCTGTTTTATAATTATGAGACACTACAGTCTGCTCCTCCTGCATTATAATTATGAGACACTACAGTCTGCTCCTCCTGTGTTATAATTATGAGACAATACAGTCTGCTCCTCCTGTGTTATAATTATGAGACACTACAGTCTGCTCCTCCTGTGTTATAATTATGAGACAATACAGTCTGCTCCTCCTGTGTTATAATTATGAGACACTAAAGTCTGCTCCTCCTGTTGTATAATTAGGAGACACTACAGTCTGCTCCTCCTGTGTTATAATTATGAGACACTCAGTCTGCTCCTCCAGTGTTATAATTATGAGACACTACAGTCTGCTCCTCCTGTGTTACAATTATGAGACACTACAGTCTGCTCCTCCTGTGTTATAATTATGAGACACTACAGTCTGCTCCTCCTGTGTTATAATTATTAGACACTACAGTCTTCTCCTCCTGTTATATAATAATGAGACACTACAGTCTGCTCCTCCTGTGTTATAATTATGAGACACTACAGTCTGCTCCTCCTGCATTATAATTATGAGACACTACAGTCTGCTCCTCCTGTGTTATAATTATGAGACACTACAGTCTGCTCCTCCTGCATTATAATTATGAGACACTACAGTCTGCTCCTCCTGTATTATAATTATGAGACACTACAGTCTGCTCCTCCTGTATTATTATTATTATTATTATTATTATTATTATTATTATTATGAGACCCTACAGTCTGCTCCTCCTGCATTATAATTATGAGACACTACAGTCTGCTCCTCCTGTATTATTATTATTATTATTATTATTATTATTATTATTATTATTATTATTATTATCATCATCATCATCATCATCATCATCATCATCATCATCATCATCATCATCATCATTATTATTATTATTATTATTATTATTATAAGACACTACAGTCTGCTCCTCCTGTGTTATAATTATGAGACACTACAGCCTGCTCCTCCTGTATTATTATTATTATTATTATTATTATTATTATTATTATTATTATTATTATTATTATTATTATTAGACACTACAGTCTGTTCCTCCTGTGTTATAATTATGAGACACTACAGTCTGCTCCTCCTGTATTATTATTATTATGAGACCCTACAGTCTGCTCCTCCTGCATTATAATTATGAGACACTACAGTCTGCTCCTCCTGTATTATAATTATGAGACACTACAGTCTGCTCCTCCTGTAATATTATTATGAGACACTACAGTCTGCTCCACCTGTAAAATAATTATGAGACACTACAGTCTGCTCCTCCTGTGTTATAATTATGAGACACTAAAGTCTGCTCCTCCTGTGTTATAATTATGAGACACTACAATCTGTTCCTCCTGTGTTATAACTATGAGACACTACAGTCTGCTCCACCTGTAATATAATTATGAGACACTACAGTCTGCTCCTCCTGTATTATAATTATGAGACACTACAGTCTGCTCCTCCTGTGTTATAATTATGAGACACTAAAGTCTGCTCCTCCTGTATTATAATTATGAGACACTACAGTCTGCTCCTCCTGTATTATAATTATGAGACACTACAGTCTGCTCCTCCTGTATTATAATTATGAGACACTACAGTCTGCTCCTCCTGTGTTATAATTATGAGACACTAAAGTCTGCTCCTCCTGTATTATAATTATGAGACACTACAATCTGTTCCTCCTGTGTTATAACTATGAGACACTACAGTCTGCTCCACCTGTAATATAATTATGAGACACTACAGTCTGCTCCTCCTGTGTTATAATTATGAGACACTAAAGTCTGCTCCTCTTGTATTATAATTATGAGACACTACAGTCTGCTCCTCCTGTATAATAATTATGAGACACTACAGTCTGATCCTCCTGTATTATAATTATGAGGCACTACAGTCTGCTCCTCCTGTATTATTATTATAAGACACTACAGTCTGCTCCTCCTTTGTTATAATTATGAGACACTACAGTCTGCTCCTCCTGTGTTATAATTATGAGACACTTCAGTCTGCTCCTCCTTTGTTATAATTATGAGACACTACAGTCTGCTCCTCCTGTGTTATAATTATGAGACAATACAGTCTGCTCCTCCAGTGTTATAATTATGAGACACTACAGTCTGCTCCTCCTGTGTTATAATTATGAGACACTAAAGTCTGCTCCTCCTGTTGTATAATTAGGAGACACTACAGTCTGCTCCTCCTGTGTTATAATTATGAGACACTCAGTCTGCTCCTCCAATGTTATAATAATGAGACACTACAGTATGCTCCTCCTGTGTTATAATTATGAGACACTACAGTCTGCTCCTCCTGTGTTATAATTATGAGACACTACAGTCTGCTCCTCCTGCATTATAATTATGAGACACTACAGTCTGCTCCTCCTGTATTATTATTATGAGACCCTACAGTCTGCTCCTCCTGCATTATTATTATTATTATTATTATTATTATTATTATTATTATTATTATTATTATTATCATCATCATCATCATCATCATCATCATCATCATCATCATCATCATCATCATCATCATCATTATTATTATTATTATTATTATTATTATGAGACACTACAGTTTGTTCATCCTGTGTTATAATAATGAGACACTACAGTCTGCTCCTCCTGTGTTATAATTATGAGACACTTCAGTCTGCTCCTCCTTTGTTATAATTATGAGACACTACAGTCTGCTCCTCCTGTTTTATAATTATGAGACACTACAGTCTGCTCCTCCTGCATTATAATTATGAGACACTACAGTCTGCTCCTCCTGTGTTATAATTATGAGACAATACAGTCTGCTCCTCCTGTGTTATAATTATGAGACACTACAGTCTGCTCCTCCTGCATTGTAATTATGAGACACTACAGTATGCTCCTCCTGTGTTATAATTATGAGACACTACAGTCTGCTCCTCCTGTATTATAATTATGAGACACTACAGTCTGCTCCACCTGTAAAATAATTATGAGACACTACAGTCTGCTCCTCCTGTGTTATAATTATGAGACACTAAAGTCTGCTCCTCCTGTATTATAATCATGAGACACTACAATCTGTTCCTCCTGTGTTATAACTATGAGACACTACAGTCTGTTCCACCTGTGTTATAATTATGAGACACTAAAGTCTGCTCCTCTTGTATTATAATTATGAGACACTACAGTCTGCTCCTCCTGTTGTATAATTATGAGACACTACAGTCTGCTCCTCCAGTGTTATAATTATGAGACACTACAGTCTGCTCCTCCAGTGTTATAATTATGAGACACTACAGTCTGCTCCTCCTGTGTTATAATTATGAGACACTACAGTCTTCTCCTCCTGTGTAAAAATTATGAGACACTACAGTCTGCTCCTCCTGTGTTATAATTATGAGACACTACAGTCTGCTCCTCCTGTGTTATAATTATGAGACACTACAGTCTGCTCCTCCTGCATTATAATTATAAGACACTACAGTCTGCTCCTCCTGCGTAATAATTATGAGACACTTCAGTCTGCTCCTCCTGTGTTTTAATTATGAGACACTACAGTCTGCTCCTCCTGTGCTATAATTATGAGACACTACAGTCTGCTCCTATTGTGAAATAATTATGAGACACTACAGTCTGCTCCTCCTGTGTTATAATTGTGAGACACTACAGTCTGCTCTTCCTGTGTTCTTATTATAAGACACTACAGTCTGCTCTACCTGTGTTATAATTATGAGACACTACAGTCTGCTCCTCCTGTGTTATAATTATGAGACACTACAGTCTGCTCCTCCTGTATAATAATTATGAGACACTACAGTCTGATCCTCCTGTATTATAATTATGAGGCACTACAGTCTGCTCCTCCTGTATTATTATTATAAGACACTACAGTCTGCTCCTCCTGTGTTATAATTATGAGACACTACAGCCTGCTCCTCCTGTAGTATTATTATTATTATTATTATTATTATTATTATTATTATTATTATTATTATTATTATTATTATTATTATTATTATTATTATTATTATTATTATTATTAGACACTACAGTCTGTTCCTCCTGTGTTATAATTATGAGACACTACAGTCTGCTCCTCCTGTATTATTATTATTATTATTATTATTATTATTATTATTATTATGAGACCCTACAGTTTGCTCCTCCTGCATTATAATTATGAGACACTACAGTCTGCTCCTCCTGTATTATAATTATGAGACACTACAGTCTGCTCCTCCTGTAATATTATTATGAGACACTACAGTCTGCTCCACCTGTAAAATAATTATGAGACACTACAGTCTGCTCCTCCTGTGTTATAATTATGAGACACTAAAGTCTGCTCCTCCTGTGTTATAATTATGAGACACTACAATCTGTTCCTCCTGTGTTATAACTATGAGACACTACAGTCTGCTCCACCTGTAATATAATTATGAGACACTACAGTCTGCTCCTCCTGTGTTATAATTATGAGACACTAAAGTCTGCTCCTCCTGTATTATAATTATGAGACACTACAGTCTGCTCCTCCTGTATTATAATTATGAGACACTACAGTCTGCTCCTCCTGTATTATTATTATTATTATTATTATTATTATTATTATTATTATTATTATTATTATTATTATTATTATTATTATTATTATGAGACACTACAGTCTGCTCCACCCGTAAAATAATTATGAGACACTACAGTCTGCTCCTCCTGTGTTATAATTATGAGACACTACAATCTGTTCCTCCTGTGTTATAACTATGAGACACTACAGTCTGCTCCACCTGTAATATAATTATGAGACACTACAGTCTGCTCCTCCTGTGTTATAATTATGAGACACTAAAGTCTGCTCCTCTTGTATTATAATTATGAGACACTACAGTCTGCTCCTCCTGTATAATAATTATGAGACACTACAGTCTGATCCTCCTGTATTATAATTATGAGACACTACAGCCTGCTCCTCCTGTAGTAGTATTATTATTATTATTATTATTATTATTATTATTATTATTATTATTATTATTATTATTATTATTATTATTATTATTAGACACTACAGTCTGTTCCTCCTGTGTTATAATTATGAGACACTACAGTCTGCTCCTCCTGTGTTATAATTATGAGACACTTCAGTCTGCTCCTCCTGTGTTATAATTATGAGACACTACAATCTGTTCCTCCTGTGTTATAATTATGAGACAATACAGTCTGCTCCTCCAGTGTTATAATTATGAGACACTACAGTCTGCTCCTCCTGTGTTATAATTATGAGACACTAAAGTCTGCTCCTCCTGTTGTATAATTAGGAGACACTACAGTCTGCTCCTCCTGTGTTATAATTATGAGACACTCAGTCTGCTCCTCCAATGTTATAATAATGAGACACTACAGTATGCTCCTCCTGTGTTATAATTATGAGACACTACAGTCTGCTCCTCCTGTGTTATAATTATGAGACACTACAGTCTGCTCCTCCTGCATTATAATTATGAGACACTACAGTCTGCTCCTCCTGTATTATAATTATGAGACACTACAGTCTGCTCCTCCTGTATTATTATTATGAGACCCTACAGTCTGCTCCTCCTGCATTATAATTATGAGACACTACAGTCTGCTCCTCCTGTGTTATAATTATGAGACAATACAGTCTGCTCCTCCTGTGTTATAATTATGAGACACTACAGTATGCTCCTCCTGTGTTATAATTATGAGACACTACAGTCTGCTCCTCCTGTATTATAATTATGAGACACTACAGTCTGCTCCACCTGTAAAATAATTATGAGACACTACAGTCTGCTCCTCCTGTGTTATAATTATGAGACACTAAAGTCTGCTCCTCCTGTATTATAATCATGAGACACTACAATCTGTTCCTCCTGTGTTATAACTATGAGACACTACAGTCTGTTCCACCTGTGTTATAATTATGAGACACTAAAGTCTGCTCCTCTTGTATTATAATTATGAGACACTACAGTCTGCTCCTCCTGTTGTATAATTATGAGACACTACAGTCTGCTCCTCCAGTGTTATAATTATGAGACACTACAGTCTGCTCCTCCAGTGTTATAATTATGAGACACTACAGTCTGCTCCTCCTGTGTTATAATTATGAGACACTACAGTCTTCTCCTCCTGTGTAAAAATTATGAGACACTACAGTCTGCTCCTCCTGTGTTATAATTATGAGACACTACAGTCTGCTCCTCCTGTGTTATAATTATGAGACACTACAGTCTGCTCCTCCTGCATTATAATTATAAGACACTACAGTCTGCTCCTCCTGCGTAATAATTATGAGACACTTCAGTCTGCTCCTCCTGTGTTTTAATTATGAGACACTACAGTCTTCTCCTCCTGTGTTATAATTATGAGACACTACAGTCAGCTCCTCCTGTGTTATAATTATGAGACACTACAGTCTTCTCCTCCTGTGTAAAAATTATGAGACACTACAGTCTTCTCCTCCTGTGTAAAAATTATGAGACACTACAGTCTGCTCCTCCTGTGTTATAATTATGAGACACTACAGTCTGCTCCTCCTGTGTTATAATTATGAGACACTACAGTCTGCTCCTCCTGTTTTATAAATATGAGACACTACAGTCTGCTCCTCCTGCATTATAATTATGAGACACTACAGTCTGCTCCTCCTGTGTTATAATTATGAGACAATACAGTCTGCTCCTCCAGTGTTATAATTATGAGACACTACAGTCTGCTCCTCCTGTGTTATAATTATGAGACACTAAAGTCTGCTCCTCCTGTTGTATAATTAGGAGACACTACAGTCTGCTCCTCCTGTGTTATAATTATGAGACACTACAGCCTGCTCCTCCTGTATTATTATTATTATTATTATTATTATTATTATTATTATTATTATTATTATTATTATTATTATTATTATTATTATTATTATTATTATTATTATTATTATGAGACACTACAATTTGTTCATCCTGTGTTATAATTATGAGACACTACAGTCTGCTCCTCCTGTGTTATAATTATGAGACACTTCAGTCTGCTCCTCCTTTGTTATAATTATGAGACACTACAGTCTGCTCCTCCTGTTTTATAATTATGAGACACTACAGTCTGCTCCTCCTGCATTATAATTATGAGACACTACAGTCTGCTCCTCCTGTGTTATAATTATGAGACAATACAGTCTGCTCCTCCTGTGTTATAATTATGAGACACTACAGTCTGCTCCTCCTGTGTTATAATTATGAGACAATACAGTCTGCTCCTCCTGTGTTATAATTATGAGACACTAAAGTCTGCTCCTCCTGTTGTATAATTAGGAGACACTACAGTCTGCTCCTCCTGTGTTATAATTATGAGACACTCAGTCTGCTCCTCCAGTGTTATAATTATGAGACACTACAGTCTGCTCCTCCTGTGTTACAATTATGAGACACTACAGTCTGCTCCTCCTGTGTTATAATTATGAGACACTACAGTCTGCTCCTCCTGTGTTATAATTATTAGACACTACAGTCTTCTCCTCCTGTTATATAATAATGAGACACTACAGTCTGCTCCTCCTGTGTTATAATTATGAGACACTACAGTCTGCTCCTCCTGCATTATAATTATGAGACACTACAGTCTGCTCCTCCTGTGTTATAATTATGAGACACTACAGTCTGCTCCTCCTGCATTATAATTATGAGACACTACAGTCTGCTCCTCCTGTATTATAATTATGAGACACTACAGTCTGCTCCTCCTGTATTATTATTATTATTATTATTATTATTATTATGAGACCCTACAGTCTGCTCCTCCTGCATTATAATTATGAGACACTACAGTCTGCTCCTCCTGTATTATTATTATTATTATTATTATTATTATTATTATTATTATTATTATCATCATCATCATCATCATCATCATCATCATCATCATCATCATCATCATCATCATTATTATTATTATTATTATTATTATTATAAGACACTACAGTCTGCTCCTCCTGTGTTATAATTATGAGACACTACAGCCTGCTCCTCCTGTAGTATTATTATTATTATTATTATTATTATTATTATTATTATTATTATTATTATTATTATTATTATTATTATTATTATTATTATTATTAGACACTACAGTCTGTTCCTCCTGTGTTATAATTATGAGACACTACAGTCTGCTCCTCCTGTATTATTATTATTATTATGAGACCCTACAGTCTGCTCCTCCTGCATTATAATTATGAGACACTACAGTCTGCTCCTCCTGTATTATAATTATGAGACACTACAGTCTGCTCCTCCTGTAATATTATTATGAGACACTACAGTCTGCTCCACCTGTAAAATAATTATGAGACACTACAGTCTGCTCCTCCTGTGTTATAATTATGAGACACTAAAGTCTGCTCCTCCTGTGTTATAATTATGAGACACTACAATCTGTTCCTCCTGTGTTATAACTATGAGACACTACAGTCTGCTCCACCTGTAATATAATTATGAGACACTACAGTCTGCTCCTCCTGTATTATAATTATGAGACACTACAGTCTGCTCCTCCTGTGTTATAATTATGAGACACTAAAGTCTGCTCCTCCTGTATTATAATTATGAGACACTACAGTCTGCTCCTCCTGTATTATAATTATGAGACACTACAGTCTGCTCCTCCTGTATTATTATTATTATGAGACACTACAGTCTGCTCCACCTGTAAAATAATTATGAGACACTACAGTCTGCTCCTCCTGTGTTATAATTATGAGACACTACAATCTGTTCCTCCTGTGTTATAACTATGAGACACTACAGTCTGCTCCACCTGTAATATAATTATGAGACACTACAGTCTGCTCCTCCTGTGTTATAATTATGAGACACTAAAGTCTGCTCCTCTTGTATTATAATTATGAGACACTACAGTCTGCTCCTCCTGTATAATAATTATGAGACACTACAGTCTGATCCTCCTGTATTATAATTATGAGGCACTACAGTCTGCTCCTCCTGTATTATTATTATAAGACACTACAGTCTGCTCCTCCTGTGTTATAATTATGAGACACTACAGTCTGCTCCTCCTGTGTTATAATTATGAGACACTTCAGTCTGCTCCTCCTTTGTTATAATTATGAGACACTACAGTCTGCTCCTCCTGTGTTATAATTATGAGACAATACAGTCTGCTCCTCCAGTGTTATAATTATGAGACACTACAGTCTGCTCCTCCTGTGTTATAATTATGAGACACTAAAGTCTGCTCCTCCTGTTGTATAATTAGGAGACACTACAGTCTGCTCCTCCTGTGTTATAATTATGAGACACTCAGTCTGCTCCTCCAATGTTATAATAATGAGACACTACAGTATGCTCCTCCTGTGTTATAATTATGAGACACTACAGTCTGCTCCTCCTGTGTTATAATTATGAGACACTACAGTCTGCTCCTCCTGCATTATAATTATGAGACACTACAGTCTGCTCCTCCTGTATTATAATTATGAGACACTACAGTCTGCTCCTCCTGTATTATTATTATGAGACCCTACAGTCTGCTCCTCCTGCATTATAATTATGAGACACTACAGTCTGCTCCTCCTGTATTATTATTATTATTATTATTATTATCATCATCATCATCATCATCATCATCATCATCATCATCATCATCATCATCATTATTATTATTATTATTATTATGAGACACTACAGTTTGTTCATCCTGTGTTATAATTATGAGACACTACAGTCTGCTCCTCCTGTGTTATAATTATGAGACACTTCAGTCTGCTCCTCCTTTGTTATAATTATGAGACACTACAGTCTGCTCCTCCTGTTTTATAATTATGAGACACTACAGTCTGCTCCTCCTGCATTATAATTATGAGACACTACAGTCTGCTCCTCCTGTGTTATAATTATGAGACAATACAGTCTGCTCCTCCTGTGTTATAATTATGAGACACTACAGTCTGCTCCTCCTGCATTGGAATTATGAGACACTACAGTATGCTCCTCCTGTGTTATAATTATGAGACACTACAGTCTGCTCCTCCTGTATTATAATTATGAGACACTACAGTCTGCTCCACCTGTAAAATAATTATGAGACACTACAGTCTGCTCCTCCTGTGTTATAATTATGAGACACTAAAGTCTGCTCCTCCTGTATTATAATCATGAGACACTACAATCTGTTCCTCCTGTGTTATAACTATGAGACACTACAGTCTGTTCCACCTGTGTTATAATTATGAGACACTAAAGTCTGCTCCTCTTGTATTATAATTATGAGACACTACAGTCTGCTCCTCCTGTTGTATAATTATGAGACACTACAGTCTGCTCCTCCAGTGTTATAATTATGAGACACTACAGTCTGCTCCTCCAGTGTTATAATTATGAGACACTACAGTCTGCTCCTCCTGTGTTATAATTATGAGACACTACAGTCTTCTCCTCCTGTGTAAAAATTATGAGACACTACAGTCTGCTCCTCCTGTGTTATAATTATGAGACACTACAGTCTGCTCCTCCTGTGTTATAATTATGAGACACTACAGTCTGCTCCTCCTGCATTATAATTATAAGACACTACAGTCTGCTCCTCCTGCGTAATAATTATGAGACACTTCAGTCTGCTCCTCCTGTGTTTTAATTATGAGACACTACAGTCTGCTCCTCCTGTGCTATAATTATGAGACACTACAGTCTGCTCCTATTGTGAAATAATTATGAGACACTACAGTCTGCTCCTCCTGTGTTATAATTGTGAGACACTACAGTCTGCTCTTCCTGTGTTCTTATTATAAGACACTACAGTCTGCTCTACCTGTGTTATAATTATGAGACACTACAGTCTGCTCCTCCTGTGTTATAATTATGAGACACTACAGTCTGCTCCTCCTGTATAACAATTATGAGACACTACAGTCTGATCCTCCTGTATTATAATTATGAGGCACTACAGTCTGCTCCTCCTGTATTATTATTATAAGACACTACAGTCTGCTCCTCCTGTGTTATAATTTTGAGACACTACAGCCTGCTCCTCCTGTAGTATTATTATTATTATTATTATTATTATTATTATTATTATTATTATTATTATTATTATTATTATTATTATTATTATTATTATTATTATTATTATTATTAGACACTACAGTCTGTTCCTCCTGTGTTATAATTATGAGACACTACAGTCTGCTCCTCCTGTATTATTATTATTATTATTATTATTATTATTATTATTATTATTATTATTATTATTATTATTATTATTATTATTATTATTATTATTATTATGAGACCCTACAGTTTGCTCCTCCTGCATTATAATTATGAGACACTACAGTCTGCTCCACCTGTAATATAATTATGAGACACTACAGTCTGCTCCTCCTGTGTTATAATTATGAGACACTAAAGTCTGCTCCTCCTGTATTATAATTATGAGACACTACAGTCTGCTCCTCCTGTATTATAATTATGAGACACTACAGTCTGCTCCTCCTGTATTATTATTATTATTATTATGAGACACTACAGTCTGCTCCACCCGTAAAATAATTATGAGACACTACAGTCTGCTCCTCCTGTGTTATAATTATGAGACACTACAATCTGTTCCTCCTGTGTTATAACTATGAGACACTACAGTCTGCTCCACCTGTAATATAATTATGAGACACTACAGTCTGCTCCTCCTGTGTTATAATTATGAGACACTAAAGTCTGCTCCTCTTGTATTATAATTATGAGACACTACAGTCTGCTCCTCCTGTATAATAATTATGAGACACTACAGTCTGATCCTCCTGTATTATAATTATGAGACACTACAGTCTGCTCCTCCTGTGTTATAATTATGAGACACTACAGCCTGCTCCTCCTGTAGTATTATTATTATTATTATTATTATTATTATTATTATTATTATTATTATTATTATTATTATTATTATTATTAGACACTACAGTCTGTTCCTCCTGTGTTATAATTATGAGACACTACAGTCTGCTCCTCCTGTGTTATAATTATGAGACACTTCAGTCTGCTCCTCCTTTGTTATAATTATGAGACACTACAGTCTGCTCCTCCTGTGTTATAATTATGAGACAATACAGTCTGCTCCTCCAGTGTTATAATTATGAGACACTACAGTCTGCTCCTCCTGTGTTATAATTATGAGACACTAAAGTCTGCTCCTCCTGTTGTATAATTAGGAGACACTACAGTCTGCTCCTCCTGTGTTATAATTATGAGACACTCAGTCTGCTCCTCCAATGTTATAATAATGAGACACTACAGTATGCTCCTCCTGTGTTATAATTATGAGACACTACAGTCTGCTCCTCCTGTGTTATAATTATGAGACACTACAGTCTGCTCCTCCTGCATTATAATTATGAGACACTACAGTCTGCTCCTCCTGTATTATAATTATGAGACACTACAGTCTGCTCCTCCTGTATTATTATTATTATGAGACCCTACAGTCTGCTCCTCCTGCATTAGAATTATGAGACACTACAGTCTGCTCCTCCTGTGTTATAATTATGAGACAATACAGTCTGCTCCTCCTGTGTTATAATTATGAGACACTACAGTCTGCTCCTCCTGCATTGTAATTATGAGACACTACAGTATGCTCCTCCTGTGTTATAATTATGAGACACTACAGTCTGCTCCTCCTGTATTATAATTATGAGACACTACAGTCTGCTCCACCTGTAAAATAATTATGAGACACTACAGTCTGCTCCTCCTGTGTTATAATTATGAGACACTAAAGTCTGCTCCTCCTGTATTATAATCATGAGACACTACAATCTGTTCCTCCTGTGTTATAACTATGAGACACTACAGTCTGTTCCACCTGTGTTATAATTATGAGACACTAAAGTCTGCTCCTCTTGTATTATAATTATGAGACACTACAGTCTGCTCCTCCTGTTGTATAATTATGAGACACTACAGTCTGCTCCTCCAGTGTTATAATTATGAGACACTACAGTCTGCTCCTCCAGTGTTATAATTATGAGACACTACAGTCTGCTCCTCCTGTGTTATAATTATGAGACACTACAGTCTTCTCCTCCTGTGTAAAAATTATGAGACACTACAGTCTGCTCCTCCTGTGTTATAATTATGAGACACTACAGTCTGCTCCTCCTGTGTTATAATTATGAGACACTACAGTCTGCTCCTCCTGCATTATAATTATAAGACACTACAGTCTGCTCCTCCTGCGTAATAATTATGAAACACTTCAGTCTGCTCCTCCTGTGTTTTAATTATGAGACACTACAGTCTTCTCCTCCTGTGTTATAATTATGAGACACTACAGTCAGCTCCTCCTGTGTTATAATTATGAGACACTACAGTCTTCTCCTCCTGTGTAAAAATTATGAGACACTACAGTCTTCTCCTCCTGTGTAAAAATTATGAGACACTACAGTCTGCTCCTCCTGTGTTATAATTATGAGACACTACAGTCTGCTCCTCCTGTGTTATAATTATGAGACACTACAGTCTGCTCCTCCTGCATTATAATTATAAGACACTACAGTCTGCTCCTCCTGCGTAATAATTATGAGACACTTCAGTCTGCTCCTCCTGTGTTTTAATTATGAGACACTACAGTCTTCTCCTCCTGTGTTATAATTATGAGACACTACAGTCTGCTCCTATTGTGAAATAATTATGAGACACTACAGTCTGCTCCTCCTGTGTTATAATTGTGAGACACTACAGTCTGCTCTTCCTGTGTTCTTATTATAAGACACTACAGTCTGCTCTACCTGTGTTATAATTATGAGACACTACAGTCTGCTCCTGCTGTGTTATAATTATGAGACACTACAGTCTGCTCCTCCTGTGTTATAATTATGAGACACTACAGTCTGCTCTTCCTGTGTTATAATTATGAGACACTACAGTCTGCTCCTCCTGTGTTATAATCATGCGACACTACAGTCTGCTCATCCTGTGTTATATTTATGAGACACTACAGTCTTCTCCTCCTGTGTTATAATTATGAAACACTACAGTTTGCACCTCCTGTGTCATAATTATGAGACACTACAGTCTGTTCCTCCTGTGTTATAATTATGAGACACTACAGTCTGTTCCTCCTGTGTTATAATTATAAGACACTACAGTGTGCTCCTCCTGCATTATAATTATGAGATACTATAGTCTGCTCCTTGTGTACCATAATTATGAGACACTACAGTCTGCTCCTCCTGTATTATAATTGAGACACTACAGTCTGCTTATCCTGTATTATAATTATGAGACACTACAGTCTGCTCCTCCTGTGTTATAATTATGAGACACTACAGTCTGCTCCTCCTGTATTATAATTGAGACACTACAGTCTGCTCCTCCTGTGTTATAATTATGAGACACTACAGTCTGCTCCTCCTGTATTATAATTGAGACACTACAGTCTACTCTTCCTGTATTATAATTATGAGACACTACAGTCTTCTCCTCCTGTGTAAAAATTATGAGACACTACAGTCTGCTCCTCCTGTGTTATAATTATGAGACACTACAGTCTGCTCCTCCTGTGTTATAATTATGAGACACTACAGTCTGCTCCTCCTGCATTATAATTATAAGACACTACAGTCTGCTCCTCCTGCGTAATAATTATGAGACACTTCAGTCTGCTCCTCCTGTGTTTTAATTATGAGACACTACAGTCTGCTCCTCCTGTGCTATAATTATGAGACACTACAGTCTGCTCCTATTGTGAAATAATTATGAGACACTACAGTCTGCTCCTCCTGTGTTATAATTGTGAGACACTACAGTCTGCTCTTCCTGTGTTCTTATTATAAGACACTACAGTCTGCTCTACCTGTGTTATAATTATGAGACACTACAGTCTGCTCCTCCTGTGTTATAATTATGAGACACTACAGTCTGCTCCTCCTGTATAATAATTATGAGACACTACAGTCTGATCCTCCTGTATTATAATTATGAGGCACTACAGTCTGCTCCTCCTGTATTATTATTATAAGACACTACAGTCTGCTCCTCCTGTATTATTATTATTATTATTATTATTATTATTATTATTATTATTATTATTATTATTATTATTATTATTATTATTATTATTATTATTATTATTATTATTATTATTATTATTATGAGACCCTACAGTCTGCTCCTCCTGCATTATAATTATGAGACACTACAGTCTGCTCCTCCTGTATTATAATTATGAGACACTACAGTCTGCTCCTCCTGTAATATTATTATGAGACACTACAGTCTGCTCCTCCAGTGTTATAATTATGAGTCACTACAGTCTGCTCCTCCTGTGTTATAATTATGAGACACTACAGTCTGCTCCACCTGTGTTATAATTATGAGACACTACAGTCTGCTCCTCCTGCATTATAATTATGAGACACTACAGTCTGCTCCTCCTGTGTTATAATTATGAGACAATACAGTCTGCTCCTCCTGTGTTATAATTATGAGACACTACAGTCTGCTCCTCCTGAATTGTAATTATGAGACACTACAGTATGCTCCTCCTGTGTTATAATTATGAGACACTACAGTCTGCTCCTCCTGTGTTATAATTATGAGACACTACAGTCTGCTCCTCCTGTGTTATAATTATGAGACACTACAGTCTGCTCCTCCTGTGTTATAATTATGAGACACTACAGTCTGCTCCTCCTGTGTTATAATTATGAGACACTACAGTCTGCTCCTCCTGCATTATAATTATGAGACACTACAGTCTGCTCCTCCTGTGTTATAATTATGAGACACTACAGTCTGCTCCTCCTGTGTTATAATTATGAGACAATACAGTCTGCTCCTCCAGTGTTATAATTATGAGACACTACAGTCTGCTCCTCCTGTGTTATAATTATGAGACACTAAAGTCTGCTCCTCCTGTTGTATAATTAGGAGACACTACAGTCTGCTCCTCCTGTGTTATAATTATGAGACACTCAGTCTGCTCCTCCAATGTTATAATAATGAGACACTACAGTCTGCTCCTCCTGTGTTATAATTATGAGACACTACAGTCTGCTCCTCCTGTGTTATAATTATGAGACACTACAGTCTGCTCCTCCTGCATTATAATTATGAGACACTACAGTCTGCTCCTCCTGTATTATAATTATGAGACACTACAGTCTGCTCCTCCTGTATTATTATTATTATGAGACCCTACAGTCTGCTCCTCCTGCATTAGAATTATGAGACACTACAGTCTGCTCCTCCTGTGTTATAATTATGAGACAATACAGTCTGCTCCTCCTGTGTTATAATTATGAGACACTACAGTCTGCTCCTCCTGCATTGTAATTATGAGACACTACAGTATGCTCCTCCTGTGTTATAATTATGAGACACTACAGTCTGCTCCTCCTGTATTATAATTATGAGACACTACAGTCTGCTCCACCTGTAAAATAATTATGAGACACTACAGTCTGCTCCTCCTGTGTTATAATTATGAGACACTAAAGTCTGCTCCTCCTGTATTATAATCATGAGACACTACAATCTGTTCCTCCTGTGTTATAACTATGAGACACTACAGTCTGTTCCACCTGTGTTATAATTATGAGACACTAAAGTCTGCTCCTCTTGTATTATAATTATGAGACACTACAGTCTGCTCCTCCTGTTGTATAATTATGAGACACTACAGTCTGCTCCTCCAGTGTTATAATTATGAGACACTACAGTCTGCTCCTCCAGTGTTATAATTATGAGACACTACAGTCTGCTCCTCCTGTGTTATAATTATGAGACACTACAGTCTTCTCCTCCTGTGTAAAAATTATGAGACACTACAGTCTGCTCCTCCTGTGTTATAATTATGAGACACTACAGTCTGCTCCTCCTGTGTTATAATTATGAGACACTACAGTCTGCTCCTCCTGCATTATAATTATAAGACACTACAGTCTGCTCCTCCTGCGTAATAATTATGAAACACTTCAGTCTGCTCCTCCTGTGTTTTAATTATGAGACACTACAGTCTTCTCCTCCTGTGTTATAATTATGAGACACTACAGTCAGCTCCTCCTGTGTTATAATTATGAGACACTACAGTCTTCTCCTCCTGTGTAAAAATTATGAGACACTACAGTCTTCTCCTCCTGTGTAAAAATTATGAGACACTACAGTCTGCTCCTCCTGTGTTATAATTATGAGACACTACAGTCTGCTCCTCCTGTGTTATAATTATGAGACACTACAGTCTGCTCCTCCTGCATTATAATTATAAGACACTACAGTCTGCTCCTCCTGCGTAATAATTATGAGACACTTCAGTCTGCTCCTCCTGTGTTTTATTTATGAGACACTACAGTCTTCTCCTCCTGTGTTATAATTATGAGACACTACAGTCTGCTCCTATTGTGAAATAATTATGAGACACTACAGTCTGCTCCTCCTGTGTTATAATTGTGAGACACTACAGTCTGCTCTTCCTGTGTTCTTATTATAAGACACTACAGTCTGCTCTACCTGTGTTATAATTATGAGACACTACAGTCTGCTCCTGCTGTGTTATAATTATGAGACACTACAGTCTGCTCCTCCTGTGTTATAATTATGAGACACTACAGTCTGCTCTTCCTGTGTTATAATTATGAGACACTACAGTCTGCTCCTCCTGTGTTATAATCATGCGACACTACAGTCTGCTCATCCTGTGTTATATTTATGAGACACTACAGTCTTCTCCTCCTGTGTTATAATTATGAAACACTACAGTTTGCACCTCCTGTGTCATAATTATGAGACACTACAGTCTGTTCCTCCTGTGTTATAATTATGAGACACTACAGTCTGTTCCTCCTGTGTTATAATTATAAGACACTACAGTGTGCTCCTCCTGCATTATAATTATGAGATACTATAGTCTGCTCCTTGTGTACCATAATTATGAGACACTACAGTCTGCTCCTCCTGTATTATAATTGAGACACTACAGTCTGCTTATCCTGTATTATAATTATGAGACACTACAGTCTGCTCCTCCTGTGTTATAATTATGAGACACTACAGTCTGCTCCTCCTGTATTATAATTGAGACACTACAGTCTGCTCCTCCTGTGTTATAATTATGAGACACTACAGTCTGCTCCTCCTGTATTATAATTGAGACACTACAGTCTACTCTTCCTGTATTATAATTATGAGACACTACAGTCTTCTCCTCCTGTGTAAAAATTATGAGACACTACAGTCTGCTCCTCCTGTGTTATAATTATGAGACACTACAGTCTGCTCCTCCTGTGTTATAATTATGAGACACTACAGTCTGCTCCTCCTGCATTATAATTATAAGACACTACAGTCTGCTCCTCCTGCGTAATAATTATGAGACACTTCAGTCTGCTCCTCCTGTGTTTTAATTATGAGACACTACAGTCTGCTCCTCCTGTGCTATAATTATGAGACACTACAGTCTGCTCCTATTGTGAAATAATTATGAGACACTACAGTCTGCTCCTCCTGTGTTATAATTGTGAGACACTACAGTCTGCTCTTCCTGTGTTCTTATTATAAGACACTACAGTCTGCTCTACCTGTGTTATAATTATGAGACACTACAGTCTGCTCCTCCTGTGTTATAATTATGAGACACTACAGTCTGCTCCTCCTGTATAATAATTATGAGACACTACAGTCTGATCCTCCTGTATTATAATTATGAGGCACTACAGTCTGCTCCTCCTGTATTATTATTATAAGACACTACAGTCTGCTCCTCCTGTATTATTATTATTATTATTATTATTATTATTATTATTATTATTATTATTATTATTATTATTATTATTATTATTATTATTATTATTATTATTATGAGACCCTACAGTCTGCTCCTCCTGCATTATAATTATGAGACACTACAGTCTGCTCCTCCTGTATTATAATTATGAGACACTACAGTCTGCTCCTCCTGTAATATTATTATGAGACACTACAGTCTGCTCCTCCAGTGTTATAATTATGAGTCACTACAGTCTGCTCCTCCTGTGTTATAATTATGAGACACTACAGTCTGCTCCACCTGTGTTATAATTATGAGACACTACAGTCTGCTCCTCCTGCATTATAATTATGAGACACTACAGTCTGCTCCTCCTGTGTTATAATTATGAGACAATACAGTCTGCTCCTCCTGTGTTATAATTATGAGACACTACAGTCTGCTCCTCCTGAATTGTAATTATGAGACACTACAGTATGCTCCTCCTGTGTTATAATTATGAGACACTACAGTCTGCTCCTCCTGTGTTATAATTATGAGACACTACAGTCTGCTCCTCCTGTGTTATAATTATGAGACACTACAGTCTGCTCCTCCTGTGTTATAATTATGAGACACTACAGTCTGCTCCTCCTGTGTTATAATTATGAGACACTACAGTCTGCTCCTCCTGCATTATAATTATGAGACACTACAGTCTGCTCCTCCTGTGTTATAATTATGAGACACTACAGTCTGCTCCTCCTGTGTTATAATTATGAGACAATACAGTCTGCTCCTCCAGTGTTATAATTATGAGACACTACAGTCTGCTCCTCCTGTGTTATAATTATGAGACACTAAAGTCTGCTCCTCCTGTTGTATAATTAGGAGACACTACAGTCTGCTCCTCCTGTGTTATAATTATGAGACACTCAGTCTGCTCCTCCAATGTTATAATAATGAGACACTACAGTCTGCTCCTCCTGTGTTATAATTATGAGACACTACAGTCTGCTCCTCCTGTGTTATAATTATGAGACACTACAGTCTGCTCCTCCTGCATTATAATTATGAGACACTACAGTCTGCTCCTCCTGTATTATAATTATGAGACAATACAGTCTGCTCCTCCTGTATCATTATTATGAGACCCTACAGTCCGCTCCTCCTGCATTATAATTATGAGACACTACAGTCTGCTCCTCCTTTATTATTATTATTATTATTATTATTATTATTATTATTATTATTATTATTATTATTATTATTATTATTATTATTATTATTATTATTATTATTATTATTATTATTATTATTAGACACTACAGTTTGTTCATCCTGTGTTATAATTATGAGACACTACAGTCTGCTCCTTCTGTGTTATAATTATGAGACAATACAGTCTGCTCCTCCTGTGTTATAATTATGAGACACTAAAGTCTGCTCCTCCTGTTGTATAATTAGGAGACACTACAGTCTGCTCCTCCTGTGTTATAATTATGAGACACTCAGTCTGCTCCTCCAGTGTTATAATTATGAGACACTACAGTCTGCTCCTCCTGTGTTACAATTATGAGACACTACAGTCTGCTCCTCCTGTGTTATAATTATGAGACACTACAGTCTGCTCCTCCTGTGTTATAATTATTAGACACTACAGTCTTCTCCTCCTGTTATATAATAATGAGACACTACAGTCTGCTCCTCCTGTGTTATAATTATGAGACACTACAGTCTACTCCTCCTGCATTATAATTATGAGACACTACAGTCTGCTCCTCCTGTGTTATAATTATGAGACACTACAGTCTGCTCCTCCTGCATTATAATTATGAGACACTACAGTCTGCTCCTCCTGTATTATAATTATGAGACACTACAGTCTGCTCCTCCTGTATTATTATTATTATTATTATTATTATTATTATTATTATTATTATTATTATTATTATTATTATTATTATTATTATTATGAGACACTACAGTCTGCTCCACCTGTAAAATAATTATGAGACACTACAGTCTGCTCCTCCTGTGTTATAATTATGAGACACTACAATCTGTTCCTCCTGTGTTATAACTATGAGACACTACAGTCTGCTCCACCTGTAATATAATTATGAGACACTACAGTCTGCTCCTCCTGTGTTATAATTATGAGACAATAAAGTCTGCTCCTCTTGTATTATAATTATGAGACACTACAGTCTGCTCCTCCTAAATAATAATTATGAGACACTACAGTCTGATCCTCCTGTATTATAATTATGAGACACTACAGTCTGCTCCTCCTGTATTATTATTATAAGACACTACAGTCTGCTCCTCCTGTGTTATAATTATGAGACACTACAGCCTGCTCCTCCTGTAGTATTATTATTATTATTATTATTATTATTATTATTATTATTATTATTATTATTATTATTATTATTATTATTATTATTATTATTATTATTATTATTATTATTAGACACTACAGTCTGTTCCTCCTGTGTTATAATTATGAGACACTACAGTCTGCTCCTCCTGTGTTATAATTATGAGACACTTCAGTCTGCTCCTCCTTTGTTATAATTATGAGACACTACAGTCTGCTCCTCCTGTTTTATAATTATGAGACACTACAGTCTGCTCCTCCTGCATTATAATTATGAGACACTACAGTCTGCTCCTCCTGTGTTTTAATTATGAGACAATACAGTCTGCTCCTCCAGTGTTATAATTATGAGACACTACAGTCTGCTCCTCCTGTGTTATAATTATGAGACACTAAAGTCTGCTCCTCCTGTTGTATAATTAGGAGACACTACAGTCTGCTCCTCCTGTGTTATAATTATGAGACACTCAGTCTGCTCCTCCAATGTTATAATAATGAGACACTACAGTCTGCTCCTCCTGTGTTATAATTATGAGACACTACAGTCTGCTCCTCCTGTGTTATAATTATGAGACACTACAGTCTGCTACTCCTGCATTATAATTATGAGACACTACAGTCTGCTCCTCCTGTATTATAATTATGAGACACTACAGTCTGCTCCTCCTGTATTATTATTATGAGACCCTACAGTCTGCTCCTCCTGCATTATAATTATGAGACACTACAGTCTGCTCCTCCTGTATTATAATTATGAGACACTACAGTCTGCTCCTCCTGTAATATTATTATGAGACACTACAGTCTGCTCCACCTGTTGTATAATTAGGAGACACTACAGTCTGCTCCTCCTGTGTTATAATTATGAGACACTCAGTCTGCTCCTCCAGTGTTATAATTATGAGACACTACAGTCTGCTCCTCCTGTGTTACAATTATGAGACACTACAGTCTGCTCCTCCTGTGTTATAATTATGAGACACTACAGTCTGCTCCTCCTGTGTTATAATTATTAGACACTACAGTCTTCTCCTCCTGTTATATAATAATGAGACACTACAGTCTGCTCCTCCTGTGTTATAATTATGAGACACTACAGTCTACTCCTCCTGCATTATAATTATGAGACACTAAAGTCTGCTCCTCCTGTGTTATAATTATGAGACACTACAATCTGTTCCTCCTGTGTTATAACTATGAGACACTACAGTCTGCTCCACCTGTAATATAATTATGAGACACTACAGTCTGCTCCTCCTGTGTTATAATTATGAGACACTAAAGTCTGCTCCTCTTGTATTATAATTATGAGACACTACAGTCTGCTCCTCCTGTATAATAATTATGAGAAACTACAGTCTGATCCTCCTGTGTTATAATTATGAGACACTACAGTCTGCTCCTCCTGTGTTATAATTATGAGACACTTCAGTCTGCTCCTCCTTTGTTATAATTATGAGACACTACAGTCTGCTCCTCCTGTTTTATAATTATGAGACACTACAGTCTGCTCCTCCTGCATTATAATTATGAGACACTACAGTCTGCTCCTCCTTTGTTATAATTATGAGACACTCAGTCTGCTCCTCCAGTGTTATAATTATGAGACACTACAGTCTGCTCCTCCTGTGTTACAATTATGAGACACTACAGTCTGCTCCTCCTGTGTTATAATTATGAGACACTTCAGTCTGCTCCTCCTTTGTTATAATTATGAGACACTACAGTCTGCTCCTCCTGTTTTATAATTATGAGACACTACAGTCTGCTCCTCCTGCATTATAATTATGAGACACTACAGTCTGCTCCTCCTGTGTTATAATTATGAGACAATACAGTCTGCTCCTCCAGTGTTATAATTATGAGAAACTACAGTCTGCTCCTCCTGTGTTATAATTATGAGACACTAAAGTCTGCTCCTCCTGTTGTATAATTAGGAGACACTACAGCCTGCTCCTCCTGTGTTATAATTATGAGACACTCAGTCTGCTCCTCCAGTGTTATAATTATGAGACACTACAGTCTGCTCCTCCTGTGTTACAATTATGAGACACTACAGTCTGCTCCTCCTGTGTTATAATTATGAGACACTACAGTCTGCTCCTCCTGTGTTATAATTATGAGACAATACAGTCTGCTCCTCCTGTGTTATAATTATGAGACACTACAGTCTGCTCCTCCTGTGTTATAATTATGAGACACTAAAGTCTGCTCCTCTTGTATTATAATTATGAGACACTACAGTCTGCTCCTCCTGTATAATAATTATGAGACACTACAGTCTGATCCTCCTGTATTATAATTATGAGACACTACAGTCTGCTCCTCCTGTATTATTATTATAAGACACTACAGTCTGCTCCTCCTGTGTTATAATTATGAGACACTACAGCCTGCTCCTCCTGTATTATTATTATAAGACACTACAGTCTGTTCCTCCTGTGTTATAATTAAGAGACACTACAGTCTGCTCCTCCTGTGTTATAATTATGAGACACTTCAGTCTGCTCCTACTTTGTTATAATTATGAGACACTACAGTCTGCTCCTCCTGTTTTATAAATATGAGACACTACAGTCTGCTCCTCCTGCATTATAATTATGAGACACTACAGTCTGCTCCTCCTGTATAATAATTATGAGACACTACAGTCTGATCCTCCTGTATTATAATTATGAGACACTACAGTCTGCTCCTCCTGTATTATTATTATAAGACACTACAGTCTGCTCCTCCTGTGTTATAATTATGAGACACTACAGCCTGCTCCTCCTGTATTATTATTATAAGACACTACAGTCTGTTCCTCCTGTGTTATAATTAAGAGACACTACAGTCTGCTCCTCCTGTGTTATAATTATGAGACACTTCAGTCTGCTCCTCCTGTGTTATAATTATGAGACACTACAGTCTGCTCCTCCTGCATTATAATTATGAGACACTACAGTCTGCTCCTCCTGTATTATAATTATGAGACACTACAGTCTGCTCCTCCTGTATTATTATTATGAGACCCTACAGTCTGCTCCTCCTGCATTATAATTATGAGACACTACAGTCTGCTCCTCCTGTATTATAATTATGAGACACTACAGTCTGCTCCTCCTGTAATATTATTATGAGACACTACAGTCTGCTCCACCTGTAAAATAATTATGAGACACTACAGTCTGCTCCTCCTGTGTTATAATTATGAGACACTAAAGTCTGCTCCTCCTGTGTTATAATTATGAGACACTACAGTCTGCTCCTCCTGTATTATTATTATGAGACCCTACAGTCTGCTCCTCCTGCATTATAATTATGAGACACTACAGTCTGCTCCTCCTGTATTATAATTATGAGACACTACAGTCTGCTCCTCCTGTAATATTATTATGAGACACTACAGTCTGCTCCACCTGTAAAATAATTATGAGACACTACAGTCTGCTCCTCCTGTGTTATAATTATGAGACACTTCAGTCTGCTCCTCCTTTGTTATAATTATGAGACACTACAGTCTGCTCCTCCTGTGTTATAATTATGAGACAATACAGTCTGCTCCTCCAGTGTTATAATTATGAGACACTACAGTCTGCTCCTCCTGTGTTATAATTATGAGACACTAAAGTCTGCTCCTCCTGTTGTATAATTAGGAGACACTACAGTCTGCTCCTCCTGTGTTATAATTATGAGACACTCAGTCTGCTCCTCCAATGTTATAATAATGAGACACTACAGTATGCTCCTCCTGTGTTATAATTATGAGACACTACAGTCTGCTCCTCCTGTGTTATAATTATGAGAGACTACAGTCTGCTCCTCCTGCATTATAATTATGAGACACTACAGTCTTCTCCTCCTGTGTTCTTATTATAAGACACTACAGTCTGCTCTACTGTGTTATAATTATGAGACACTACACTCTGCTCCTCCTGTGTTATAATTATGAGACACTACAGTCAGCTCCTCCTGTGTTATAATTATGAGACACTACAGTCTGCTCCTCCTGTGCTATAATTATGAGACACTACAGTCTGCTCCTATTGTGAAATAATTATGAGACACTACAGTCTGCTCCTCCTGTGTTATAATTGTGAGACACTACAGTCTGCTCTTCCTGTGTTCTTATTATAAGACACTACAGTCTGCTCTACCTGTGTTATAATTATGAGACACTACAGTCTGCTCCTCCTGTGTTATAATTATTAGACACTACAGTCTTCTCCTCCTGTTATATAATAATGAGACACTACAGTCTGCTCCTCCTGTGTTATAATTATGAGACACTACAGTCTGCTCCTCCTGCATTATAATTATGAGACACTACAGTCTGCTCCTCCTGTGTTATAATTATGAGACACTACAGTCTGCTCCTCCTGCATTATAATTATGAGACACTACAGTCTGCTCCTCCTGTATTATAATTATGAGACACTACAGTCTGCTCCTCCTGTATTATTATTATTATTATTATGAGACACTACAGTCTGCTCCACCTGTAAAATAATTATGAGACACTACAGTCTGCTCCTCCTGTATTATTATTATTATTATAAGACACTACAGTCTGCTCCTCCTGTGTTATAATTATGAGACACTACAGCCTGCTCCTCCTGTAGTATTATTATTATTATTATTATTATTATTATTATTATTATTATTATTATTATTATTATTATTATTATTATTATTATTATTATTATTATTATTATTATTAGACACTACAGTCTGTTCCTCCTGTGTTATAATTATGAGACACTACAGTCTGCTCCTCCTGTGTTATAATTATGAGACACTTCAGTCTGCTCCTCCTTTGTTATAATTATGAGACACTACAGTCTGCTCCTCCTGTTTTATAAATATGAGACACTACAGTCTGCTCCTCCTGCATTATAATTATGAGACACTACAGTCTGCTCCTCCTGTGTTATAATTATGAGACAATACAGTCTGCTCCTCCTGTGTTATAATTATGAGACACTACAGTCTGCTCCTCCTGTGTTATAATTATGAGACACTAAAGTCTGCTCCTCTTGTATTATAATTATGAGACACTACAGTCTGCTCCTCCTGTATAATAATTATGAGACACTACAGTCTGATCCTCCTGTATTATAATTATGAGACACTACAGTCTGCTCCTCCTGTATTATTATTATAAGACACTACAGTCTGCTCCTCCTGTGTTATAATTATGAGACACTACAGCCTGCTCCTCCTGTATTATTATTATAAGACAGTACAGTCTGTTCCTCCTGTGTTATAATTAAGAGACACTACAGTCTGCTCCTCCTGTGTTATAATTATGAGACACTTCAGTCTGCTCCTCCTTTGTTATAATTATGAGACACTACAGTCTGCTCCTCCTGTTTTATAAATATGAGACACTACAGTCTGCTCCTCCTGCATTATAATTATGAGACACTACAGTCTGCTCCTCCTGTGTTATAATTATGAGACAATACAGTCTGCTCCTCCAGTGTTATAATTATGAGACACTACAGTCTGCTCCAACTGTAATATAATTATGAGACACTACAGTCTGCTCCTCCTGTGTTATAATTATGAGACACTAAAGTCTGCTCCTCCTGTATTATAATTATGAGACACTACAGTCTGCTCCTCCTGTATTATAATTATGAGACACTACAGTCTGCTCCTCCTGTGTTATAATTATGAGACACTAAAGTCTGCTCCTCCTGTGTTATAATTATGAGACACTACAATCTGTTCCTCCTGTGTTATAATTATGAGACACTACAGTCTGCTCCTCCTGTGTTATATTTATGAGAGACTTAAGTCTGCTACTCCTGTGTTATAATTATGAGAGACTACAGTCTGCTCCTCCTGCATTATAATTATGAGACACTACAGTCTTCTCCTCCTGTGTTCTTATTATAAGACACTACAGTCTGCTCTACTGTGTTATAATTATGAGACACTACAGTCAGCTCCTCCTGTGTTATAATTATGAGACACTACAGTCTGCTCCTCCTGTGCTATAATTATGAGACACTACAGTCTGCTCCTATTGTGAAATAATTATGAGACACTACAGTCTGCTCCTCCTGTGTTATAATTGTGAGACACTACAGTCTGCTCTTCCTGTGTTCTTATTATAAGACACTACAGTCTGCTCTACCTGTGTTATAATTATGAGACACTACAGTCTGCTCCTCCTGTGTTATAATTATGAGACACTACAGTCTGCTCCTCCTGTGTTATAATTATGAGACACTACAGTCTGCTCCTCCTGTGTTATAATTATAAGACACTACAGTGTGCTCCTCCTGCATTATAATTATGAGATACTACAGTCTGCTCCTTGTGTACCATAATTATGAGACACTACAGTCTGCTCCTCCTGTATTATAATTGAGACACTACAGTCTGCTTATCCTGTATTATAATTATGAGACACTACAGTCTGCTCCTCCTGTATTATAATTGAGACACTACAGTCTGCTCCTCCTGTATTATAATTGAGACACTACAGTCTGCTCCTCCTGTGTTATAATTATGAGACACTACAGTCTGCTCCTCCTGTATTATAATTGAGACACTTCAGTCTACTCTTCCTGTATTATAATTATAAGACACTACAGTCTGCTCCACCTGTAAAATAATTATGAGACACTACAGTCTGCTCCTCCTGTGTTATAATTATGAGACACTAAAGTCTGCTCCTCTTGTATTATAATTATGAGACACTACAGTCTGCTCCTCCTGTATAATAATTATGAGACACTACCGTCTGATCCTCCTGTATTATAATTATGAGACACTACAGTCTGCTCCTCCTGTGTTATAATTATGAGACACTAAAGTCTGCTCCTCCTGTATTATAATTATGAGACACTACAATCTGTTCCTCCTGTGTTATAACTATGAGACACTACAGTCTGCTCCACCTGTAATATAATTATGAGACACTACAGTCTGCTCCTCCTGTGTTATAATTATGAGACACTACAGTCTGCTCCTCCTGTGTTATAATTATGAGACACTAAAGTCTGCTCCTCTTGTATTATAATTATGAGACACTACAGTCTGCTCCTCCTGTATAATAATTATGAGACACTACAGTCTGCTCCTCCTGTTGTATAATTATGAGACACTACAGTCTGCTCCTCCAGTGTTATAATTATGAGACACTACAGTCTGCTCCTCCAGTGTTATAATTATGAGACACTACAGTCTGCTCCTCCTGTGTTATAATTATGAGACACTACAGTCTTCTCCTCCTGTGTAAAAATTATGAGACACTACAGTCTGCTCCTCCTGTGTTATAATTATGAGACACTACAGTCTGCTCCTCCTGTGTTATAATTATGAGACACTACAGTCTGCTCCTCCTGCATTATAATTATGAGACACTTCAGTCTGCTCCTCCTGTGTTTTAATTATGAGACACTACAGTCTTCTCCTCCTGTGTTATAATTATGAGACACTACAGTCTGCTCCTCCTGTGTTATAATTATGAGAGACTTAAGTCTGCTCCTCCTGTGTTATAATTATGAGAGACTTAAGTCTGCTCCTCCTGCATTATAATTATGAGACACTACAGTCTTCTCCTCCTGTGTTCTTATTATAAGACACTACAGTCTGCTCTACTGTGTTATAATTATGAGACACTACACTATGCTCCTCCTGTGTTATAATTATGAGACACTACAGTCAGCTCCTCCTGTGTTATAATTATGAGACACTACAGTCTGCTCCTCCTGTGCTATAATTATGAGACACTACAGTCTGCTCCTATTGTGAAATAATTATGAGACACTACAGTCTGCTCCTCCTGTGTAAAAATTATGAGACACTACAGTCGTCTCCTCCTCTGTAAAAATTATGAGACACCACAGTCTGCTCCTCCTGTGTTATAATTATGAGACACTACAGTCAGCTCCTCCTGTGTTATAATTATGAGACACTACAGTCTGCTCCTCCTGTGCTATAATTATGAGACACTACAGTCTGCTCCTATTGTGAAATAATTATGAGACACTACAGTCTGCTCCTCCTGTGTAAAAATTATGAGACACTACAGTCGTCTCCTCCTCTGTAAAAATTATGAGACACCACAGTCTGCTCTACTGTGTTATAATTATGAGACACTACACTATGCTCCTCCTGTGTTATAATTATGAGACACTACAGTCAGCTCCTCCTGTGTTATAATTATGAGACACTACAGTCTGCTCCTCCTGTGTAAAAATTATGAGACACTACAGTCTGCTCCTCCTGTGTTATAATTATGAGACACTACAGTCTGCTCCTCCTGTGTTATAATTATGAGACACTACAGTCTGCTCCTCCTGCATTATAATTATAAGACACTAGAGTCTGCTCCTCCTGCATAATAATTATGAGACACTTCAGTCTGCTCCTCCTGTGTTTTAATTATGAGACACTACAGTCTTCTCCTCCTGTGTTATAATTATGAGACACTACAGTCTGCTCCTCCTGTGTTATAATTATGAGAGACTTAAGTCTGCTACTCCTGTGTTATAATTATGAGAGACTACAGTCTGCTCCTCCTGCATTATAATTATGAGACACTACAGTCAGCTCCTCCTGTGTTCTTATTATAAGACACTACAGTCTGCTCTACTGTGTTATAATTATGAGACACTACACTCTGCTCCTCCTGTATTATAATTATGAGACACTACAGTCTGCTCCTCCTGTATAATAATTATGAGACACTACAGTCTGATCCTCCTGAATTATAATTATGAGACACTACAGTCTGCTCCTCCTGTGTTATAATTATGAGACACTACAGTCTGCTCCTCTTGTATTATAATTATGAGACACTACAGTCTGCTCCTCCTGTATTATAATTATGAGACACTACAGTCTTCTCCACCTGTAAAATAATTATGAGACACTACAGTCTGCTCCTCCTGTGTTATATTTATGAGACACTAAAGTCTGCTCCTCCTGTATTATAATTATGAGACACTACAATCTGTTCCTCCTGTGTTATAACTATGAGACACTACAGTCTGCTCCACCTGTAATATAATTATGTGACACTACAGTCTGCTCCTCCTGTGTTATAATTATGAAACACTACAGTCTGCTCCTCCTGTGTTATAATTATGAGACACTAAAGTCTGCTCCTCCTGTGTTATAATTATGAGACACTACAGTCTTCTCCTCCTGTGTAAAAATTATGAGACACTACAGTCTGCTCCTCCTGTGTTATAATTATGAGACACTACAGTCTGCTCCTCCTGTGTTATAATTATGAGACACTACAGTCTGCTCCTCCTGCATTATAATTATAAGACACTAGAGTCTGCTCCTCCTGCATAATAATTATGAGACACTTCAGTCTGCTCCTCCTGTGTTTTAATTATGAGACACTACAGTCTTCTCCTCCTGTGTTATAATTATGAGACACTACAGTCTGCTCCTCCTGTGTTATAATTATGAGAGACTTAAGTCTGCTACTCCTGTGTTATAATTATGAGAGACTACAGTCTGCTCCTCCTGCATTATAATTATGAGACACTACAGTCAGCTCCTCCTGTGTTCTTATTATAAGACACTACAGTCTGCTCTACTGTGTTATAATTATGAGACACTACACTCTGCTCCTCCTGTGTTATAATTATGAGACACTACAGTCAGCTCCTCCTGTGTTATAATTATGAGACACTACAGTCTGCTCCTCCTGTGCTATAATTATGAGACACTACAGTCTGCTCCTATTGTGAAATAATTATGAGACACTACAGTCTGCTCCTCCTGTTTTATAATTATGAGACACTACAGTCTGCTCCTCCTGTTTTATAATTATGAGACAATACAGTCTGCTCCACCTGTAAAATAATTATGAGACACTACAGTCTGCTCCTCCTGTGTTATAATTATGAGACACTAAAGTCTGCTCCTCCTGTTGTATAATTAGGAGACACTACAGTCTGCTCCTCCTGTGTTATAATTATGAGACACTCAGTCTGCTCCTCCAATGTTATAATAATGAGACACTACAGTCTGCTCCTCCTGTGTTATAATTATGAGACACTACAGTCTGCTCCTCCTGTGTTATAATTATGAGACACTACAGTCTGCTCCTCCTGCATTATAATTATGAGACACTACAGTCTGCTCCTCCTGTATTATAATTATGAGACACTACAGTCTGCTCCTCCTGTATTATTATTATGAGACCCTACAGTCTGCTCCTCCTGCATTATAATTATGAGACACTACAGTCTGCTCCTCCTGTATTATTATTATTATTATTATTATTATTATTATTATTATTATTATTATTATTATTATTATTATTATTATTATTATTATTATTATTATTATGAGACACTACAGTTTGTTCATCCTGTGTTATAATTATGAGACACTACAGTCTGCTCCTCCTGTGTTATAATTATGAGACACTTCAGTCTGCTCCTCCTTTGTTATAATTATGAGACACTACAGTCTGCTCCTCCTGTTTTATAATTATGAGACACTACAGTCTGCTCCTCCTGCATTATAATTATGAGACACTACAGTCTGCTCCTCCTGTGTTATAATTATGAGACAATACAGTCTGCTCCTCCTGTGTTATAATTATGAGACACTACAGTCTGCTCCTCCTGCATTGTAATTATGAGACACTACAGTATGCTCCTCCTGTGTTATAATTATGAGACACTACAGTCTGCTCCTCCTGTATTATAATTATGAGACAATACAGTCTGCTCCACCTGTAAAATAATTATGAGACACTACAGTCTGCTCCTCCTGTGTTATAATTATGAGACACTAAAGTCTGCTCCTCCTGTATTATAATCATGAGACACTACAATCTGTTCCTCCTGTGTTATAACTATGAGACACTACAGTCTGCTCCACCTGTAATATAATTATGAGACACTACAGTCTGCTACTCCTGTGTTATAATTATGAGACACTACAGTCTGCTCCTCCTGTGTTATAATTATGAGACACTAAAGTCTGCTCCTCTTGTATTATAATTATGAGACACTACAGTCTGCTCCTCCTGTATAATAATTATGAGACACTACAGTCTGCTCCTCCTGTTGTATAATTATGAGTCACTACAGTCTGCTCCTCCAGTGTTATAATTATGAGACACTACAGTCTGCTCCTCCAGTGTTATAATTATGAGACACTACAGTCTGCTCCTCCTGTGTTATAATTATGAGACACTACAGTCTTCTCCTCCTGTGTAAAAATTATGAGACACTACAGTCTGCTCCTCCTGTGTTATAATTATGAGACACTACAGTCTGCTCCTCCTGTGTTATAATTATGAGACACTACAGTCTGCTCCTCCTGCATTATAATTATAAGAAACTACAGTCTGCTCCTCCTGCGTAATAATTATGAGACACTACAGTCTTCTCCTCCTGTGTTATAATTATGAGACACTACAGTCAGCTCCTCCTGTGTTATAATTATGAGACACTACAGTCTGCTCCTCCTGTGCTATAATTATGAGACACTACAGTCTGCTCCTATTGTGAAATAATTATGAGACACTACAGTCTGCTCCTCCTGTGTTATAATTGTGAGACACTACAGTCTGCTCTTCCTGTGTTCTTATTATAAGACACTACAGTCTGCTCTACCTGTGTTATAATTATGAGACACTACAGTCTGCTCCTCCTGTGTTATAATTATGATACACTACAGTCTGCTCCTCCTGTGTTATAATTATGAGACACTACAGTCTGCTCTTCCTGTGTTATAATTATGAGACACTACAGTCTGCTCCTCCTGTGTTATAATCATGCGACACTACAGTCTGCTCATCCTGTGTTATATTTATGAGACACTACAGTCTTCTCCTCCTGTGTTATAATTATGAAACACTACAGTTTGCACCTCCTGTGTCATAATTATGAGACACTACAGTCTGTTCCTCCTGTGTTATAATTATGAGACACTACAGTCTGCTCCTCCTGTGTTATAATTATAAGACACTACAGTGTGCTCCTCCTGCATTATAATTATGAGATACTACAGTCTGCTCCTTGTGTACCATAATTATGAGACACTACAGTCTGCTCCTCCTGTATTATAATTGAGACACTACAGTCTGCTTATCCTGTATTATAATTATGAGACACTACAGTCTGCTCCTCCTGTATTATAATTGAGACACTACAGTCTGCTCCTCCTGTGTTATAATTATGAGACACTACAGTCTGCTCCTCCTGTATTATAATTGAGACACTACAGTCTACTCTTCCTGTATTATAATTATAAGACACTACAGTCTGCTCCTCCTTTATTATTATTATGAGACGCTACAGTCTGCTCCTCCTGTGTTATAATTATGAGACACTACAGTCTGCTCCTCCTGTGTTATATTTATGAGACACTAAAGTCTGCTCCTCTTGTATTATAATTATGAGACACTACAGTCTGCTCCTCCTGTATAATAATTATGAGACACTACAGTCTGATCCTCCTGTATTATAATTATGAGACACTACAGTCTGCTCCTCCTGTGTTATAATTATGAGACACTACAGTCTGCTCCTCTTGTATTATAATTATGAGACACTACAGTCTGCTCCTCCTGTATAATAATTATGAGACACTATAGTCTGATCCTCCTGTATTATAATTATGAGACACTACAGTCTGCTCCTCCTGTATTATTATTATGAGACACTACAGTCTGCTCCTCCTGTATTATAATTATGAGACACTACAGTCTGCTCCTCCTGTGTTATAATTATGAGACACTACAGTCTGCTCCTCCTGTATTATAATTATGAGACACTACAGTCTGCTCCTCCTGTATTATAGTTATGAGACACTACAGTCTGCTCCTCCTGTAATATAATTATGAGACACTACAGTCTGCTCCTCCTGTATAATAATTATGAGACACTACAATCTGTATCTCCTGTGTTATAACTATGAGATACTACAGTCTGCTCCTCCTGTATTATAATTATGAGACACTACAGTCTGCTCCTCCTGTATTATAATTATGAGACACTACAGTCTGCTCCTCCTGTGTTAGAATTATGAGACACTTCAGTCTGCTCCTCCTTTGTTATAATTATGAGACACTACAGTCTGCTCCTCCTGCATTATAATTATGAGACACTACAGTCTGCTCCTCCTGTGTTATAATTATGAGACACTACAGTCTGCTCCTCCTGTGTTATAATTATGAGACACTACAGTCTGCTCCTCCTGTGTTATAATTATGAGACACTACAGTCTGCTCCTCCTGTGTTATAATTATGAGACACTACAGTCTGCTCCTCCTGCATTATAATTATGAGACACTACAGTCTGCTCCTCCTGTGTTATAATTATGAGACACTACAGTCTGCTCCACATGTGTTATAATTATGAGACACTATAGTCTACTCTTCCTGTATTATAATTATAAGACACTACAGTCTGCTCCTCCTGTGTTATAATTATGAGACACTACAGTCTGCTCCTCCTGTGTTATAATTATGAGACACTAAAGTCTGCTCCTCCTGTTGTATAATTATGAGACGCTACAGTCTGCTCCTCCTGTGTTATAATTATGAGACACTACAGTCTGCTCCTCCTGTGTTATAATTATGAGACACTAAAGTCTGCTCCTCCTGTTGTATAATTATGAGACACTACAGTCTGCTCCTCCTGTATTATAATTATGAGACACTACAGTCTGCTCCTCCTTTATTATAATTATGAGACACTACAGTCTGCTCCTCCTTTATTATTATTATGAGACACTACAGTCTGCTCCTCCTGTGTTATAATTATGAGACACTACAGTCTGCTCCTCCTGTATTATAATTATGAGACACTACAGTATGCTCCTCCTGTATTATAGTTATGAGACACTACAGTCTGCTCCTCCTGTTATATAATAATGAGACACTACAGTCTGCTCCTCCTGTGTTATAATTATGAGACACTACATTTTGCTCCTCCTGTATTCTAATTATGAGACACTACAGTCTGCTCCACCTGTAATATAATTATCAGACACTACAGTCTGCTCCTCCTGTGTTATAATTATGAGACACTAAAGTCTGCTCCTCTTGTATTATAATTATGAGACACTACAGCCTGCTCCTCCTGTATTATTATTATTATTATTATTATTATTATTATTATTATTATTATTATTATTATTATTATTATTATTATTATTATTATTATGAGACACTACAGTTTGTTCATCCTGTGTTATAATTATGAGACACTACAGTCTGCTCCTCCTGTGTTATAATTATGAGACACTTCAGTCTGCTCCTCCTTTGTTATAATTATGAGACACTACAGTCTGCTCCTCCTGTTTTATAATTATGAGACACTACAGTCTGCTCCTCCTGCATTATAATTATGAGACACTACAGTCTGCTCCTCCTGTGTTATAATTATGAGACAATACAGTCTGCTCCTCCTGTGTTATAATTATGAGACACTACAGTCTGCTCCTCCTGTGTTATAATTATGAGACAATACAGTCTGCTCCTCCTGTGTTATAATTATGAGACACTAAAGTCTGCTCCTCCTGTTGTATAATTAGGAGACACTACAGTCTGCTCCTCCTGTGTTATAATTATGAGACACTCAGTCTGCTCCTCCAGTGTTATAATTATGAGACACTACAGTCTGCTCCTCCTGTGTTACAATTATGAGACACTACAGTCTGCTCCTCCTGTGTTATAATTATGAGACACTACAGTCTGCTCCTCCTGTGTTATAATTATTAGACACTACAGTCTTCTCCTCCTGTTATATAATAATGAGACACTACAGTCTGCTCCTCCTGTGTTATAATTATGAGACACTACAGTCTGCTCCTCCTGCATTATAATTATGAGACACTACAGTCTGCTCCTCCTGTGTTATAATTATGAGACACTACAGTCTGCTCCTCCTGCATTATAATTATGAGACACTACAGTCTGCTCCTCCTGTATTATAATTATGAGACACTACAGTCTGCTCCTCTGTATTATTATTATTATTATTATTATTATTATTATTATGAGACACTACAGTCTGCTCCACCTGTAAAATAATTATGAGACACTACAGTCTGCTCCTCCTGTGTTATAATTATGAGACACTACAATCTGTTCCTCCTGTGTTATAACTATGAGACACTACAGTCTGCTCCACCTGTAATATAATTATGAGACACTACAGTCTGCTCCTCCTGTGTTATAATTATGAGACACTAAAGTCTGCTCCTCTTGTATTATAATTATGAGACACTACAGTCTGCTCCTCCTGTATAATAATTATGAGACACTACAGTCTGATCCTCCTGTATTATAATTATGAGGCACTACAGTCTGCTCCTCCTGTATTATTATTATAAGACACTACAGTCTGCTCCTCCTGTGTTATAATTATGAGACACTACAGCCTGCTCCTCCTGTAGTATTATTATTATTATTATTATTATTATTATTATTATTATTATTATTATTATTATTATTATTATTATTATTATTATTATTATTATTAGACACTACAGTCTGTTCCTCCTGTGTTATAATTATGAGACACTACAGTCTGCTCCTCCTGTATTATTATTATTATGAGACCCTACAGTCTGCTCCTCCTGCATTATAATTATGAGACACTACAGTCTGCTCCTCCTGTATTATAATTATGAGACACTACAGTCTGCTCCTCCTGTAATATTATTATGAGACACTACAGTCTGCTCCACCTGTAAAATAATTATGAGACACTACAGTCTGCTCCTCCTGTGTTATAATTATGAGACACTACAGTCTGCTCCTCCTGTGTTATAATTATGAGACACTACAATCTGTTCCTCCTGTGTTATAACTATGAGACACTACAGTCTGCTCCACCTGTAATATAATTATGAGACACTACAGTCTGCTCCTCCTGTGTTATAATTATGAGACACTACAGTCTGCTCCTCCTGTATAATAATTATGAGACACTACAGTCTGATCCTCCTGTATTATAATTATGAGGCACTACAGTCTGCTCCTCCTGTATTATTATTATAAGACACTAAAGTCTGCTCCTCCTGTGTTATAATTATGAGACACTACAGCCTGCTCCTCCTGTAGTATTATTATTATTATTATTATTATTATTATTATTATTATTATTATTATTATTATTATTATTATTATTATTATTATTATTATTATTATTAGACACTACAGTCTGTTCCTCCTGTGTTATAATTATGAGACACTACAGTCTGCTCCTCCTGTATTATTATTATTATTATTATTATTATTATGAGACCCTACAGTCTGCTCCTCCTGCATTATAATTATGAGACACTACAGTCTGCTCCTCCTGTATTATAATTATGAGACACTACAGTCTGCTCCTCCTGTAATATTATTATGAGACACTACAGTCTGCTCCACCTGTAAAATAATTATGAGACACTACAGTCTGCTCCTCCTGTGTTATAATTATGAGACACTAAAGTCTGCTCCTCCTGTGTTATAATTATGAGACACTACAATCTGTTCCTCCTGTGTTATAACTATGAGACACTACAGTCTGCTCCACCTGTAATATAATTATGAGACACTACAGTCTGCTCCTCCTGTGTTATAATTATGAGACACTAAAGTCTGCTCCTCCTGTATTATAATTATGAGACACTACAGTCTGCTCCTCCTGTATTATAATTATGAGACACTACAGTCTGCTCCTCCTGTATTATTATTATTATTATTATTATTATTATGAGACACTACAGTCTGCTCCACCTGTAAAATAATTATGAGACACTACAGTCTGCTCCTCCTGTGTTATAATTATGAGACACTACAATCTGTTCCTCCTGTGTTATAACTATGATACACTACAGTCTGCTCCACCTGTAATATAATTATGAGACACTACAGTCTGCTCCTCCTGTGTTATAATTATGAGACACTAAAGTCTGCTCCTCTTGTATTATAATTATGAGACACTACAGTCTGCTCCTCCTGTATAATAATTATGAGACACTACAGTCTGATCCTCCTGTATTATAATTATGAGGCACTACAGTCTGCTCCTCCTGTATTATTATTATAAGACACTACAGTCTGCTCCTCCTGTGTTATAATTATGAGACACTACAGCCTGCTCCTCCTGTAGTATTATTATTATTATTATTATTATTATTATTATTATTATTATTATTATTATTATTATTATTATTATTATTATTATTAGACACTACAGTCTGTTCCTCCTGTGTTATAATTATGAGACACTACAGTCTGCTCCTCCTGTGTTATAATTATGAGACACTTCAGTCTGCTCCTCCTTTGTTATAATTATGAGACACTACAGTCTGCTCCTCCTGTGTTATAATTATGAGACAATACAGTCTGCTCCTCCAGTGTTATAATTATGAGACACTACAGTCTGCTCCTCCTGTGTTATAATTATGAGACACTAAAGTCTGCTCCTCCTGTTGTATAATTAGGAGACACTACAGTCTGCTCCTCCTGTGTTATAATTATGAGACACTCAGTCTGCTCCTCCAATGTTATAATAATGAGACACTACAGTATGCTCCACCTGTGTTATAATTATGAGACACTACAGTCTGCTCCTCCTGTGTTATAATTATGAGACACTACAGTCTGCTCCTCCTGCATTATAATTATGAGACACTACAGTCTGCTCCTCCTGTATTATAATTATGAGACACTACAGTCTGCTCCTCCTGTATTATTATTATGAGACCCTACAGTCTGCTCCTCCTGCATTATAATTATGAGACACTACAGTCTGCTCCTCCTGCATTATAATTATGAGACACTACAGTCTGCTCCTCCTGTGTTATAATTATGAGACAATACAGTCTGCTCCTCCTGTGTTATAATTATGAGACACTACAGTCTGCTCCTCCTGCATTGTAATTATGAGACACTACAGTATGCTCCTCCTGTGTTATAATTATGAGACACTACAGTCTGCTCCTCCTGTATTATAATTATGAGACACTACAGTCTGCTCCACCTGTAAAATAATTATGAGACACTACAGTCTGCTCCTCCTGTGTTATAATTATGAGACACTAAAGTCTGCTCCTCCTGTATTATAATCATGAGACACTACAATCTGTTCCTCCTGTGTTATAACTATGAGACACTACAGTCTGTTCCACCTGTGTTATAATTATGAGACACTAAAGTCTGCTCCTCTTGTATTATAATTATGAGACACTACAGTCTGCTCCTCCTGTTGTATAATTATGAGACACTACAGTCTGCTCCTCCAGTGTTATAATTATGAGACACTACAGTCTGCTCCTCCAGTGTTATAATTATGAGACACTACAGTCTGCTCCTCCTGTGTTATAATTATGAGACACTACAGTCTTCTCCTCCTGTGTAAAAATTATGAGACACTACAGTCTCCTCCTCCTGTGTTATAATTATGAGACACTACAGTCTGCTCCTCCTGTGTTATAATTATGAGACACTACAGTCTGCTCCTCCTGCATTATAATTATAAGACACTACAGTCTGCTCCTCCTGCGTAATAATTATGAGACACTTCAGTCTGCTCCTCCTGTGTTTTAATTATGAGACACTACAGTCTTCTCCTCCTGTGTTATAATTATGAGACACTACAGTCAGCTCCTCCTGTGTTATAATTATGAGACACTACAGTCTGCTCCTCCTGTGCTATAATTATGAGACACTACAGTCTGCTCCTATTGTGAAATAATTATGAGACACTACAGTCTGCTCCTCCTGTGTTATAATTGTGAGACACTACAGTCTGCTCTTCCTGTGTTCTTATTATAAGACACTACAGTCTGCTCTACCTGTGTTATAATTATGAGACACTACAGTCTGCTCCTGCTGTGTTATAATTATGAGACACTACAGTCTGCTCCTCCTGTGTTATAATTATGAGACACTACAGTCTGCTCTTCCTGTGTTATAATTATGAGACACTACAGTCTGCTCCTCCTGTGTTATAATCATGCGACACTACAGTCTGCTCATCCTGTGTTATATTTATGAGACACTACAGTCTTCTCCTCCTGTGTTATAATTATGAAACACTACAGTTTGCACCTTTTGTGTCATAATTATGAGACACTACAGTCTGTTCCTCCTGTGTTATAATTATGAGACACTACAGTCTGCTCCTCCTGTGTTATAATTATAAGACACTACAGTGTGCTCCTCCTGCATTATAATTATGAGATACTATAGTCTGCTCCTTGTGTACCATAATTATGAGACACTACAGTCTGCTCCTCCTGTATTATAATTGAGACACTACAGTCTGCTTATCCTGTATTATAATTATGAGACACTACAGTCTGCTCCTCCTGTATTATAATTGAGACACTACAGTCTGCTCCTCCTGTGTTATAATTATGAGACACTACAGTCTGCTCCTCCTGTATTATAATTGAGACACTACAGTCTACTCTTCCTGTATTATAATTATAAGACACTACAGTCTGCTCCTCCTGTATTATTATTATGAGACGCTACAGTCTGCTCCTCCTGTGTTATAATTATGAGACACTACAGTCTGCTCCTCCTGTGTTATAATTATGAGACACTAAAGTCTGCTCCTCTTGTATTATAATTATGAGACACTACAGTCTAATCCTCCTGTATAATAATTATGAGACACTACAGTCTGATCCTCCTGTATTATAATTATGAGACACTACAGTCTGCTCCTCCTGTGTTATAATTATGAGACACTACTGTCTGCTCCTCTTGTATTATAATTATGAGACACTACAGTCTGCTCCTCCTGTATAATAATTATGAGACACTACAGTCTGATCCTCCTGTATTATAATTATGAGACACTACAGTCTGCTCCTCCTGTATTATTATTATGAGACACTACAGTCTGCTCCTCCTGTATTATAATTATGAGACACTACAGTCTGCTCCTCCTGTGTTATAATTATGAGACACTACAGTCTGCTCCTCCTGTATTATAATTATGAGACACTACAGTCTGCTCCTCCTGTATTATAGTTATGAGACACTACAGTCTGCTCCTCCTGTATAATAATTATGAGACACTACAATCTGTTCCTCCTGTGTTATAACTATGAGATACTACAGTCTGCTCCTCCTGTATTATAATTATGAGACACTACAGTCTGCTCCTCCTGTATTATAATTATGAGACACTAAAGTCTGCTCCTCCTGTATTATAATTATGAGACACTACAGTCTGCTCCTCCTGTGTTAGAATTATGAGACACTACAGTCTGCTCCTCCTGTGTTATAATTATGAGACACTAAAGTCTGCTCCTCTTGTATTATAATTATGAGACACTACAGTCTGCTCCTCCTGTATTATTATTATGAGACACTACAGTCTGCTCCTCCTGTGTTATAATTATGAGACACTACAGCCTGCTCCTCCTGTATTATTATTATTATTATTATTATTATTATTATTATTATTATTATTATTATTATTATTATTATTATTATTATTATTATTATTATTATTATTATTATTATTATTATTATTATGAGACACTACAGTTTGTTCATCCTGTGTTATAATTATGAGACACTTCAGTCTGCTCCTCCTTTGTTATAATTATGAGACACTACAGTCTGCTCCTCCTGTTTTATAATTATGAGACACTACAGTCTGCTCCTCCTGCATTATAATTATGAGACACTACAATCTGCTCCTCCTGTGTTATAATTATGAGACAATACAGTCTGCTCCTCCTGTGTTATAATTATGAGACACTACAGTCTGCTCCTCCTGTGTTATAATTATGAGACAATACAGTCTGCTCCTCCTGTGTTATAATTATGAGACACTAAAGTCTGCTCCTCCTGTTGTATAATTAGGAGACACTACAGTCTGCTCCTCCTGTGTTATAATTATGAGACACTACAGTCTGCTCCTCCTGTGTTACAATTATGAGACACTACAGTCTGCTCCTCCTGTGTTATAATTATGAGACACTACAGTCTGCTCCTCCTGTGTTATAATTATTAGACACTACAGTCTTCTCCTCCTGTTATATAATAATGAGACACTACAGTCTGCTCCTCCTGTGTTATAATTATGAGACACTACAGTCTGCTCCTCCTGCATTATAATTATGAGACACTACAGTCTGCTCCTCCTGTGTTATAATTATGAGACACTACAGTCTGCTCCTCCTGCATTATAATTATGAGACACTACAGTCTGCTCCTCCTGTATTATAATTATGAGACACTACAGTCTGCTCCTCCTGTATTATTATTATTATTATTATGAGACACTACAGTCTGCTCCACCTGTAAAATAATTATGAGACACTACAGTCTGCTCCTCCTGTGTTATAATTATGAGACACTACAATCTGTTCCTCCTGTGTTATAACTATGAGACACTACAGTCTGCTCCACCTGTAATATAATTATGAGACACTACAGCCTGCTCCTCCTGTGTTATAATTATGAGACACTAAAGTCTGCTCCTCTTGTATTATAATTATGAGACACTACAGTCTGCTCCTCCTGTATAATAAATATGAGACACTACAGTCTGATCCTCCTGTATTATAATTATGAGGCACTACCGTCTGCTCCTCCTGTATTATTATTATAAGACACTACAGTCTGCTCCTCCTGTTTTATAATTATGAGACACTACAGCCTGCTCCTCCTGTATTATTATTATTATTATTATTATTATTATTATTATTATTATTATTATTATTATTATTATTATTATTATTATTATTAGACACTACAGTCTGTTCCTCCTGTGTTATAATTATGAGACACTAAAGTCTGCTCCTCTTGTATTATAATTATGAGACACTACAGTCTGCTCCTCCTGTATAATAATTATGAGACACTACAGTCTGATCCTCCTGTATTATAATTATGAGACACTAAAGTCTGCTCCTCCTGTATTATTATTATAAGACACTACAGTCTGCTCCTCCTGTGTTATAATTATGAGACACTAAAGTCTGCTCCTCCTGCATTATTATTATTATTATTATTATTATTATTATTATTATTATTATTATTATTATTATTATTATTATTATTATTATTATTATTATTATTAGACACTACAGTCTGTTCCTCCTGTGTTATAACTATGAGACACTACAGTCTGCTCCACCTGTAATATAATTATGAGACACTACAGTCTGCTCCTCCTGTGTTATAATTATGAGACACTAAAGTCTGCTCCTCTTGTATTATAATTATGAGACACTACAGTCTGCTCCTCCTGTATAATAATTATGAGACACTACAGTCTGATCCTCCTGTATTATAATTATGAGACACTACAGTCTGCTCCTCCTGCATTATAATTATGAGACACTACAGTCTGCTCCTCCTGTGTTATAATTATGAGACAATACAGTCTGCTCCTCCAGTGTTATAATTATGAGACACTACAGTCTGCTCCTCCTGTGTTATAATTATGAGACACTAAAGTCTGCTCCTCCTGTTGTATAATTAGGAGACACTACAGTCTGCTCCTCCTGTGTTATAATTATGAGACACTACAGCCTGCTCCTCCTGTATTATTATTATTATTATTATTATTATTATTATTATTATTATTATTATTATTATTATTATTATTATTATTATTATTATTATTATTATTATTATTATTATTATTATGAGACACTACAGTCTGATCCTCCTGTATTATAATTATGAGACACTACAGTCTGCTCCTCCTGTATTATTATTATGAGACACTAAAGTCTGCTCCTCCTGTTGTATAATTAGGAGACACTACAGTCTGCTCCTCCTGTGTTATAATTATGAGACACTCAGTCTGCTCCTCCAGTGTTATAATTATGAGACACTACAGTCTGCTCCTCCTGTGTTACAATTATGAGACACTACAGTCTGCTCCTCCTGTGTTATAATTATGAGACACTACAGTCTGCTCCTCCTGTGTTATAATTATTAGACACTACAGTCTTCTCCTCCTGTTATATAATAATGAGACACTACAGTCTGCTCCTCCTGTGTTATAATTATGAGACACTACAGTCTGCTCCTCCTGCATTATAATTATGAGACACTACAGTCTGCTCCTCCTGTGTTATAATTATGAGACACTACGGTCTGCTCCTCCTGCATTATAATTATGAGACACTACAGTCTGCTCCTCCTGTATTATAATTATGAGACACTACAGTCTGCTCCTCCTGTATTATTATTATTATTATTATGAGACACTACAGTCTGCTCCACCTGTAAAATAATTATGAGACACTACAGTCTGCTCCTCCTGTGTTATAATTATGAGACACTACAATCTGTTCCTCCTGTGTTATAACTATGAGACACTACAGTCTGCTCCACCTGTAATATAATTATGAGACACTACAGTCTGCTCCTCCTGTGTTATAATTATGAGACACTAAAGTCTGCTCCTCTTGTATTATAATTATGAGACACTACAGTCTGCTCCTCCTGTATAATAATTATGAGACACTACAGTCTGATCCTCCTGTATTATAATTATGAGGCACTACAGTCTGCTCCTCCTGTATTATTATTATAAGACACTACAGTCTGCTCCTCCTGTGTTATAATTATGAGACACTACAGCCTGCTCCTCCTGTATTATTATTATTATTATTATTATTATTATTATTATTATTATTATTATTATTATTATTATTATTATTATTATTATTATTATTATTATTATTATTAGACACTACAGTCTGTTCCTCCTGTGTTATAATTATGAGACACTACAGTCTGCTCCTCCTGTATTATTATTATTATGAGACCCTACAGTCTGCTCCTCCTGCATTATAATTATGAGACACTACAGTCTGCTCCTCCTGTATTATAATTATGAGACACTACAGTCTGCTCCTCCTGTGTTATAATTATGAGACACTAAAGTCTGCTCCTCCTGTGTTATAATTATGAGACACTACAATCTGTTCCTCCTGTGTTATAACTATGAGACACTACAGTCTGCTCCACCTGTAATATAATTATGAGACACTACAGTCTGCTCCTCCTGTATTATAATTATGAGACACTACAGTCTGCTCCTCCTGTGTTATAATTATGAGACACTAAAGTCTGCTCCTCCTGTATTATAATTATGAGACACTACAGTCTGCTCCTCCTGTATTATAATTATGAGACACTACAGTCTGCTCCTCCTGTATTATTATTATTATGAGACACTACAGTCTGCTCCACCTGTAAAATAATTATGAGACACTACAGTCTGCTCCTCCTGTGTTATAATTATGAGACACTACAATCTGTTCCTCCTGTGTTATAACTATGAGACACTACAGTCTGCTCCACCTGTAATATAATTATGAGACACTACAGTCTGCTCCTCCTGTGTTATAATTATGAGACACTAAAGTCTGCTCCTCTTGTATTATAATTATGAGACACTACAGTCTGCTCCTCCTGTATAATAATTATGAGACACTACAGTCTGATCCTCCTGTATTATAATTATGAGGCACTACAGTCTGCTCCTCCTGTATTATTATTATAAGACACTACAGTCTGCTCCTCCTGTGTTATAATTATGAGACACTACAGTCTGCTCCTCCTGTGTTATAATTATGAGACACTTCAGTCTGCTCCTCCTTTGTTATAATTATGAGACACTACAGTCTGCTCCTCCTGTGTTATAATTATGAGACAATACAGTCTGCTCCTCCAGTGTTATAATTATGAGACACTACAGTCTGATCCTCCTGTGTTATAATTATGAGACACTAAAGTCTGCTCCTCCTGTTGTATAATTAGGAGACACTACAGTCTGCTCCTCCTGTGTTATAATTATGAGACACTCAGTCTGCTCCTCCAATGTTATAATAATGAGACACTACAGTATGCTCCTCCTGTGTTATAATTATGAGACACTACAGTCTGCTCCTCCTGTGTTATAATTATGAGACACTACAGTCTGCTCCTCCTGCATTATAATTATGAGACACTACAGTCTGCTCCTCCTGTATTATAATTATGAGACACTACAGTCTGCTCCTCCTGTATTATTATTATGAGACCCTACAGTCTGCTCCTCCTGCATTATAATTATGAGACACTACAGTCTGCTCCTCCTGTATTATTATTATTATTATTATTATTATTATTATTATTATTATTATTATTATTATTATTATTATTATCATCATCATCATCATCATCATCATCATCATCATCATCATCATCATCATCATCATCATTATTATTATTATTATTATTATTATTATTATGAGACACTACAGTTTGTTCATCCTGTGTTATAATTATGAGACACTACAGTCTGCTCCTCCTGTGTTATAATTATGAGACACTTCAGTCTGCTCCTCCTTTGTTATAATTATGAGACACTACAGTCTGCTCCTCCTGTTTTATAATTATGAGACACTACAGTCTGCTCCTCCTGCATTATAATTATGAGACACTACAGTCTGCTCCTCCTGTGTTATAATTATGAGACAATACAGTCTGCTCCTCCTGTGTTATAATTATGAGACACTACAGTCTGCTCCTCCTGCATTGTAATTATGAGACACTACAGTATGCTCCTCCTGTGTTATAATTATGAGACACTACAGTCTGCTCCTCCTGTATTATAATTATGAGACACTACAGTCTGCTCCACCTGTAAAATAATTATGAGACACTACAGTCTGCTCCTCCTGTGTTATAATTATGAGACACTAAAGTCTGCTCCTCCTGTATTATAATCATGAGACACTACAATCTGTTCCTCCTGTGTTATAACTATGAGACACTACAGTCTGTTCCACCTGTGTTATAATTATGAGACACTAAAGTCTGCTCCTCTTGTATTATAATTATGAGACACTACAGTCTGCTCCTCCTGTTGTATAATTATGAGACACTACAGTCTGCTCCTCCAGTGTTATAATTATGAGACACTACAGTCTGCTCCTCCAGTGTTATAATTATGAGACACTACAGTCTGCTCCTCCTGTGTTATAATTATGAGACACTACAGTCTTCTCCTCCTGTGTAAAAATTATGAGACACTACAGTCTGCTCCTCCTGTGTTATAATTATGAGACACTACAGTCTGCTCCTCCTGTGTTATAATTATGAGACACTACAGTCTGCTCCTCCTGCATTATAATTATAAGACACTACAGTCTGCTCCTCCTGCGTAATAATTATGAGACACTTCAGTCTGCTCCTCCTGTGTTTTAATTATGAGACACTACAGTCTGCTCCTCCTGTGCTATAATTATGAGACACTACAGTCTGCTCCTATTGTGAAATAATTATGAGACACTACAGTCTGCTCCTCCTGTGTTATAATTGTGAGACACTACAGTCTGCTCTTCCTGTGTTCTTATTATAAGACACTACAGTCTGCTCTACCTGTGTTATAATTATGAGACACTACAGTCTGCTCCTCCTGTGTTATAATTATGAGACACTACAGTCTGCTCCTCCTGTATAATAATTATGAGACACTACAGTCTGATCCTCCTGTATTATAATTATGAGGCACTACAGTCTGCTCCTCCTGTATTATTATTATAAGACACTACAGTCTGCTCCTCCTGTGTTATAATTATGAGACACTACAGCCTGCTCCTCCTGTAGTATTATTATTATTATTATTATTATTATTATTATTATTATTATTATTATTATTATTATTATTATTATTATTATTATTATTATTATTATTATTATTATTATTAGACACTACAGTCTGTTCCTCCTGTGTTATAATTATGAGACACTACAGTCTGCTCCTCCTGTATTATTATTATTATTATTATTATTATGAGACCCTACAGTCTGCTCCTCCTGCATTATAATTATGAGACACTACAGTCTGCTCCTCCTGTATTATAATTATGAGACACTACAGTCTGCTCCTCCTGTAATATTATTATGAGACACTACAGTCTGCTCCACCTGTAAAATAATTATGAGACACTACAGTCTGCTCCTCCTGTGTTATAATTATGAGACACTAAAGTCTGCTCCTCCTGTGTTATAATTATGAGACACTACAATCTGTTCCTCCTGTGTTATAACTATGAGACACTACAGTCTGCTCCACCTGTAATATAATTATGAGACACTACAGTCTGCTCCTCCTGTGTTATAATTATGAGACACTAAAGTCTGCTCCTCCTGTATTATAATTATGAGACACTACAGTCTGCTCCTCCTGTATTATAATTATGAGACACTACAGTCTGCTCCTCCTGTATTATTATTATTATTATTATGAGACACTACAGTCTGCTCCACCTGTAAAATAATTATGAGACACTACAGTCTGCTCCTCCTGTGTTATAATTATGAGACACTACAATCTGTTCCTCCTGTGTTATAACTATGAGACACTACAGTCTGCTCCACCTGTAATATAATTATGAGACACTACAGTCTGCTCCTCCTGTGTTATAATTATGAGACACTAAAGTCTGCTCCTCTTGTATTATAATTATGAGACACTACAGTCTGCTCCTCCTGTATAATAATTATGAGACACTACAGTCTGATCCTCCTGTATTATAATTATGAGACACTACAGTCTGCTCCTCCTGTGTTATAATTATGAGACACTACAGCCTGCTCCTCCTGTAGTATTATTATTATTATTATTATTATTATTATTATTATTATTATTATTATTATTATTATTATTATTATTATTATTAGACACTACAGTCTGTTCCTCCTGTGTTATAATTATGAGACACTACAGTCTGCTCCTCCTGTGTTATAATTATGAGACACTTCAGTCTGCTCCTCCTTTGTTATAATTATGAGACACTACAGTCTGCTCCTCCTGTGTTATAATTATGAGACAATACAGTCTGCTCCTCCAGTGTTATAATTATGAGACACTACAGTCTGCTCCTCCTGTGTTATAATTATGAGACACTAAAGTCTGCTCCTCCTGTTGTATAATTAGGAGACACTACAGTCTGCTCCTCCTGTAGTATTATTATTATTATTATTATTATTATTATTATTATTATTATTATTATTATTATTATTATTATTATTATTATTATTATTATTATTATTATTATTATGAGACACTACAGTTTGTTCATCCTGTGTTATAATTATGAGACACTACAGTCTGCTCCTCCTGTGTTATAATTATGAGACACTTCAGTCTGCTCCTCCTTTGTTATAATTATGAGACACTACAGTCTGCTCCTCCTGTTTTATAATTATGAGACACTACAGTCTGCTCCTCCTGCATTATAATTATGAGACACTACAGTCTGCTCCTCCTGTGTTATAATTATGAGACAGTACAGTCTGCTCCTCCTGTGTTATAATTATGAGACACTACAGTCTGCTCCTCCTGCATTGTAATTATGAGACACTACAGTATGCTCCTCCTGTGTTATAATTATGAGACACTACAGTCTGCTCCTGCTGTGTTATAATTATGAGACACTACAGTCTGCTCCTCCTGTGTTATAATTATGAGACACTACAGTCTGCTCTTCCTGTGTTATAATTATGAGACACTACAGTCTGCTCCTCCTGTGTTATAATCATGCGACACTACAGTCTGCTCATCCTGTGTTATATTTATGAGACACTACAGTCTTCTCCTCCTGTGTTATAATTATGAAACACTACAGTTTGCACCTCCTGTGTCATAATTATGAGACACTACAGTCTGTTCCTCCTGTGTTATAATTATGAGACACTACAGTCTGTTCCTCCTGTGTTATAATTATAAGACACTACAGTGTGCTCCTCCTGCATTATAATTATGAGATACTATAGTCTGCTCCTTGTGTACCATAATTATGAGACACTACAGTCTGCTCCTCCTGTATTATAATTGAGACACTACAGTCTGCTCCTCCTGTATTATAATTGAGACACTACAGTCTACTCTTCCTGTATTATAATTATAAGACACTACAGTCTGCTCCTCCTGTATTATTATTATGAGACGCTACAGTCTGCTCCTCCTGTGTTATAATTATGAGACACTACAGTCTGCTCCTCCTGTGTTATAATTATGAGACACTACAGTCTGCTCCTCCTGTATTATAATTGAGACACTACAGTCTGCTCCTCCTGTGTTATAATTATGAGACACTACAGTCTGCTCCTCCTGTATTATAATTGAGACACTACAGTCTACTCTTCCTGTATTATAATTATGAGACACTACAGTCTTCTCCTCCTGTGTAAAAATTATGAGACACTACAGTCTGCTCCTCCTGTGTTATAATTATGAGACACTACAGTCTGCTCCTCCTGTGTTATAATTATGAGACACTACAGTCTGCTCCTCCTGCATTATAATTATAAGACACTACAGTCTGCTCCTCCTGCGTAATAATTATGAGACACTTCAGTCTGCTCCTCCTGTGTTTTAATTATGAGACACTACAGTCTGCTCCTCCTGTGCTATAATTATGAGACACTACAGTCTGCTCCTATTGTGAAATAATTATGAGACACTACAGTCTGCTCCTCCTGTGTTATAATTGTGAGACACTACAGTCTGCTCCTCCTGTATAATAATTATGAGACACTACAGTCTGATCCTCCTGTATTATAATTATGAGGCACTACAGTCTGCTCCTCCTGTATTATAATTATGAGACACTACAGTCTGCTCCTCCTGTAATATTATTATGAGACACTACAGTCTGCTCCTCCTGTATTATAATTATGAGACACTACAGTCTGCTCCTCCTGTAATATTATTATGAGACACTACAGTCTGCTCCACCTGTAAAATAATTATGAGACACTACAGTCTGCTCCTCCTGTGTTATAATTATGAGACACTAAAGTCTGCTCCTCCTGTGTTATAATTATGAGACACTACAATCTGTTCCTCCTGTGTTATAACTATGAGACACTACAGTCTGCTCCACCTGTAATATAATTATGAGACACTACAGTCTGCTCCTCCTGTGTTATAATTATGAGACACTAAAGTCTGCTCCTCCTGTATTATAATTATGAGACACTAAAGTCTGCTCCTCCTGTATTATAATTATGAGACACTACAGTCTGCTCCTCCTGTATTATAATTATGAGACACTACAGTCTGCTCCTCCTGTATTATTATTATTATGAGACACTACAGTCTGCTCCTCCTGCATTATAATTATGAGACACTACAGTCTGCTCCTCCTGTATTATAATTATGAGACACTACAGTCTGCTCCTCCTGTAATATTATTATGAGACACTACAGTCTGCTCCACCTGTAAAATAATTATGAGACACTACAGTCTGCTCCTCCTGTGTTATAATTATGAGACACTAAAGTCTGCTCCTCCTGTGTTATAATTATGAGACACTACAATCTGTTCCTCCTGTGTTATAACTATGAGACACTACAGTCTGCTCCACCTGTAATATAATTATGAGACACTACAGTCTGCTCCTCCTGTATTATAATTATGAGACACTACAGTCTGCTCCTCCTGTGTTATAATTATGAGACACTAAAGTCTGCTCCTCCTGTATTATAATTATGAGACACTACAGTCTGCTCCTCCTGTATTATAATTATGAGACACTACAGTCTGCTCCTCCTGTATTATTATTATTATTATTATGAGACACTACAGTCTGCTCCACCTGTAAAATAATTATGAGACACTACAGTCTGCTCCTCCTGTGTTATAATTATGAGACACTACAATCTGTTCCTCCTGTGTTATAACTATGAGACACTACAGTCTGCTCCACCTGTAATATAATTATGAGACACTACAGTCTGCTCCTCCTGTGTTATAATTATGAGACACTAAAGTCTGCTCCTCTTGTATTATAATTATGAGACACTACAGTCTGCTCCTCCTGTATAATAATTATGAGACACTACAGTCTGATCCTCCTGTATTATAATTATGAGGCACTACAGTCTGCTCCTCCTGTATTATTATTATAAGACACTACAGTCTGCTCCTCCTGTGTTATAATTATGAGACACTACAGTCTGCTCCTCCTGTGTTATAATTATGAGACACTTCAGTCTGCTCCTCCTTTGTTATAATTATGAGACACTACAGTCTGCTCCTCCTGTGTTATAATTATGAGACAATACAGTCTGCTCCTCCAGTGTTATAATTATGAGACACTACAGTCTGCTCCTCCTGTGTTATAATTATGAGACACTAAAGTCTGCTCCTCCTGTTGTATAATTAGGAGACACTACAGTCTGCTCCTCCTGTGTTATAATTATGAGACACTCAGTCTGCTCCTCCAATGTTATAATAATGAGACACTACAGTATGCTCCTCCTGTGTTATAATTATGAGACACTACAGTCTGCTCCTCCTGTGTTATAATTATGAGACACTACAGTCTGCTCCTCCTGCATTATAATTATGAGACACTACAGTCTGCTCCTCCTGTATTATAATTATGAGACACTACAGTCTGCTCCTCCTGTATTATTATTATGAGACCCTACAGTCTGCTCCTCCTGTATTATAATTATGAGACACTACAGTCTGCTCCTCCTGTATTATTATTATGAGACCCTACAGTCTGCTCCTCCTGCATTATAATTATGAGACACTACAGTCTGCTCCTCCTGTATTATTATTATTATTATTATTATTATTATTATTATTATTATTATTATTATTATTATTATTATTATTATCATCATCATCATCATCATCATCATCATCATCATCATCATCATCATCATCATCATCATTATTATTATTATTATTATTATTATTATTATTAGACACTACAGTTTGTTCATCCTGTGTTATAATTATGAGACACTACAGTCTGCTCCTCCTGTGTTATAATTATGAGACACTTCAGTCTGCTCCTCCTTTGTTATAATTATGAGACACTACAGTCTGCTCCTCCTGTTTTATAATTATGAGACACTACAGTCTGCTCCTCCTGCATTATAATTATGAGACACTACAGTCTGCTCCTCCTGTGTTATAATTATGAGACAATACAGTCTGCTCCTCCTGTGTTATAATTATGAGACACTACAGTCTGCTCCTCCTGCATTGTAATTATGAGACACTACAGTATGCTCCTCCTGTGTTATAATTATGAGACACTACAGTCTGCTCCTCCTGTATTATAATTATGAGACACTACAGTCTGCTCCACCTGTAAAATAATTATGAGACACTACAGTCTGCTCCTCCTGTGTTATAATTATGAGACACTAAAGTCTGCTCCTCCTGTATTATAATCATGAGACACTACAATCTGTTCCTCCTGTGTTATAACTATGAGACACTACAGTCTGTTCCACCTGTGTTATAATTATGAGACACTAAAGTCTGCTCCTCTTGTATTATAATTATGAGACACTACAGTCTGCTCCTCCTGTTGTATAATTATGAGACACTACAGTCTGCTCCTCCAGTGTTATAATTATGAGACACTACAGTCTGCTCCTCCAGTGTTATAATTATGAGACACTACAGTCTGCTCCTCCTGTGTTATAATTATGAGACACTACAGTCTTCTCCTCCTGTGTAAAAATTATGAGACACTACAGTCTGCTCCTCCTGTGTTATAATTATGAGACACTACAGTCTGCTCCTCCTGTGTTATAATTATGAGACACTACAGTCTGCTCCTCCTGCATTATAATTATAAGACACTACAGTCTGCTCCTCCTGCGTAATAATTATGAGACACTTCAGTCTGCTCCTCCTGTAGTATTATTATTATTATTATTATTATTATTATTATTATTATTATTATTATTATTATTATTATTATTATTATTAGACACTACAGTCTGTTCCTCCTGTGTTATAATTATGAGACACTACAGTCTGCTCCTCCTGTATTATTATTATTATTATTATTATTATGAGACCCTACAGTCTGCTCCTCCTGCATTATAATTATGAGACACTACAGTCTGCTCCTCCTGTATTATAATTATGAGACACTTTAGTCTGCTCCTCCTGTAATATTATTATGAGACACTACAGTCTGCTCCACCTGTAAAATAATTATGAGACACTACAGTCTGCTCCTCCTGTGTTATAATTATGAGACACTAAAGTCTGCTCCTCCTGTGTTATAATTATGAGACACTACAATCTGTTCCTCCTGTGTTATAACTATGAGACACTACAGTCTGCTCCACCTGTAATATAATTATGAGACACTACAGTCTGCTCCTCCTGTGTTATAATTATGAGACATTAAAGTCTGCTCCTCCTGTATTATAATTATGAGACACTACAGTCTGCTCCTCCTGTATTATAATTATGAGACACTACAGTCTGCTCCTCCTGTATTATTATTATTATGAGACACTACAGTCTGCTCCACCTGTAAAATAATTATGAGACACTACAGTCTGCTCCTCCTGTGTTATAATTATGAGACACTACAATCTGTTCCTCCTGTGTTATAACTATGAGACACTACAGTCTGCTCCACCTGTAATATAATTATGAGACACTACAGTCTGCTCCTCCTGTGTTATAATTATGAGACACTAAAGTCTGCTCCTCTTGTATTATAATTATGAGACACTACAGTCTGCTCCTCCTGTATAATAATTATGAGACACTACAGTCTGATCCTCCTGTATTATAATTATGAGGCACTACAGTCTGCTCCTCCTGTATTATTATTATTATAAGACACTACAGTCTGCTCCTCCTGTGTTATAATTATGAGACACTACAGCCTGCTCCTCCTGTAGTATTATTATTATTATTATTATTATTATTATTATTATTATTATTATTATTATTATTATTATTATTATTATTATTATTATTATTATTATTATTAGACACTACAGTCTGTTCCTCCTGTGTTATAATTATGAGACACTACAGTCTGCTCCTCCTGTGTTATAATTATGAGACACTTCAGTCTGCTCCTCCTTTGTTATAATTATGAGACACTACAGTCTGCTCCTCCTGTGTTATAATTATGAGACAATACAGTCTGCTCCTCCAGTGTTATAATTATGAGACACTACAGTCTGCTCCTCCTGTGTTATAATTATGAGACATTAAAGTCTGCTCCTCCTGTTGTATAATTAGGAGACACTACAGTCTGCTCCTCCTGTGTTATAATTATGAGACACTCAGTCTGCTCCTCCAATGTTATAATAATGAGACACTACAGTATGCTCCTCCTGTGTTATAATTATGAGACACTACAGTCTGCTCCTCCTGTGTTATAATTATGAGACACTACAGTCTGCTCCTCCTGCATTATAATTATGAGACACTACAGTCTGCTCCTCCTGTATTATTATTATTATTATTATTATTATTATTATTATTATTATTATTATTATTATTATTATTATTATTATTATTATGAGACACTACAGTTTGTTCATCCTGTGTTATAATTATGAGACACTACAGTCTGCTCCTCCTGTGTTATAATTATGAGACACTTCAGTCTGCTCCTCCTTTGTTATAATTATGAGACACTACAGTCTGCTCCTCCTGTGCTATAATTATGAGACACTACAGTCAGCTCCTCCTGTGTTATAATTATGAGACACTACAGTCTGCTCCTCCTGTGCTATAATTATGAGACACTACAGTCTGCTCCTATTGTGAAATAATTATGAGACACTACAGTCTGCTCCTCCTGTGTTATAATTGTGAGACACTACAGTCTGCTCTTCCTGTGTTCTTATTATAAGACACTACAGTCTGCTCTACCTGTGTTATAATTATGAGACACTACAGTCTGCTCCTCCTGTGTTATAATTATGAGACACTACAGTCTGCTCTTCCTGTGTTATAATTATGAGACACTACAGTCTGCTCCTCCTGTGTTATAATCATGCGACACTACAGTCTGCTCATCCTGTGTTATATTTATGAGACACTACAGTCTTCTCCTCCTGTGTTATAATTATGAAACACTACAGTTTGCACCTCCTGTGTCATAATTATGAGACACTACAGTCTGTTCCTCCTGTGTTATAATTATGAGACACTACAGTCTGTTCCTCCTGTGTTATAATTATAAGACACTACAGTGTGCTCCTCCTGCATTATAATTATGAGATACTATATTCTGCTCCTTGTGTACCATAATTATGAGACACTACAGTCTGCTCCTCCTGTATTATAATTGAGACACTACAGTCTGCTTATCCTGTATTATAATTATGAGACACTACAGTCTGCTCCTCCTGTATTATAATTGAGACACTACAGTCTGCTCCTCCTGTGTTATAATTATGAGACACTACAGTCTGCTCCTCCTGTATTATAATTGAGACACTACAGTCTACTCTTCCTGTATTATAATTATAAGACACCACAGTCTGCTCCTCCTGTATTATTATTATGAGACGCTACAGTCTGCTCCTCCTGTGTTATAATTATGAGACACTACAGTCTGCTCCTCCTGTGTTATAATTATGAGACACTACAGTCTGCTCCTCCTGTATTATAATTGAGACACTACAGTCTGCTCCTCCTGTGTTATAATTATGAGACACTACAGTCTGCTCCTCCTGTATTATAATTGAGACACTACAGTCTACTCTTCCTGTATTATAATTATGAGACACTACAGTCTTCTCCTCCTGTGTAAAAATTATGAGACACTACAGTCTGCTCCTCCTGTGTTATAATTATGAGACACTACAGTCTGCTCCTCCTGTGTTATAATTATGAGACACTACAGTCTGCTCCTCCTGCATTATAATTATAAGACACTACAGTCTGCTCCTCCTGCGTAATAATTATGAGACACTTCAGTCTGCTCCTCCTGTGTTTTAATTATGAGACACTACAGTCTGCTCCTCCTGTGCTATAATTATGAGACACTACAGTCTGCTCCTATTGTGAAATAATTATGAGACACTACAGTCTGCTCCTCCTGTGTTATAATTGTGAGACACTACAGTCTGCTCTTCCTGTGTTCTTATTATAAGACACTACAGTCTGCTCTACCTGTGTTATAATTATGAGACACTACAGTCTGCTCATCCTGTGTTATAATTATGAGACACTACAGTCTGCTCCTCCTGTATAATAATTATGAGACACTACAGTCTGATCCTCCTGTATTATAATTATGAGGCACTACAGTCTGCTCCTCCTGTATTATTATTATAAGACACTACTGTCTGCTCCTCCTGTATTATTATTATTATTATTATTATTATTATTATTATTATTATTATTATTATTATTATTATTATTATTATTATTATTATTATTATTATTATTATTATTATGAGACCCTACAGTCTGCTCCTCCTGCATTATAATTATGAGACACTACAGTCTGCTCCTCCTGTATTATAATTATGAGACACTACAGTCTGCTCCTCCTGTAATATTATTATGAGACACTACAGTCTGCTCCACCTGTAAAATAATTATGAGACACTACAGTCTGCTCCTCCTGTGTTATAATTATGAGACACTAAAGTCTGCTCCTCCTGTGTTATAATTATGAGACACTACAATCTGTTCCTCCTGTGTTATAACTATGAGACACTACAGTCTGCTCCACCTGTAATATAATTATGAGACACTACAGTCTGCTCCTCCTGTGTTATAATTATGAGACACTAAAGTCTGCTCCTCCTGTATTATAATTATGAGACACTACAGTCTGCTCCTCCTGTATTATAATTATGAGACACTACAGTCTGCTCCTCCTGTATTATTATTATTATTATTATTATGAGACACTACAGTCTGCTCCACCTGTAAAATAATTATGAGACACTACAGTCTGCTCCTCCTGTGTTATAATTATGAGACACTACAATCTGTTCCTCCTGTGTTATAACTATGAGACACTACAGTCTGCTCCACCTGTAATATAATTATGAGACACTACAGTCTGCTCCTCCTGTGTTATAATTATGAGACACTAAAGTCTGCTCCTCTTGTATTATAATTATGAGACACTACAGTCTGCTCCTCCTGTATAATAATTATGAGACACTACAGTCTGATCCTCCTGTATTATAATTATGAGGCACTACAGTCTGCTCCTCCTGTATTATTATTATAAGACACTACAGTCTGCTCCTCCTGTGTTATAATTATGAGACACTACAGCCTGCTCCTCCTGTAGTATTATTATTATTATTATTATTATTATTATTATTATTATTATTATTATTATTATTATTATTATTATTAGACACTACAGTCTGTTCCTCCTGTGTTATAATTATGAGACACTACAGTCTGCTCCTCCTGTGTTATAATTATGAGACACTTCAGTCTGCTCCTCCTTTGTTATAATTATGAGACACTACAGTCTGCTCCTCCTGTGTTATAATTATGAGACAATACAGTCTGCTCCTCCAGTGTTATAATTATGAGACACTACAGTCTGCTCCTCCTGTGTTATAATTATGAGACACTAAAGTCTGCTCCTCCTGTTGTATAATTAGGAGACACTACAGTCTGCTCCTCCTGTGTTATAATTATGAGACACTCAGTCTGCTCCTCCAATGTTATAATAATGAGACACTACAGTATGCTCCTCCTGTGTTATAATTATGAGACACTACAGTCTGCTCCTCCTGTGTTATAATTATGAGACACTACAGTCTGCTCCTCCTGCATTATAATTATGAGACACTACAGTCTGCTCCTCCTGTATTATAATTATGAGACACTACAGTCTGCTCCTCCTGTATTATTATTATGAGACCCTACAGTCTGCTCCTCCTGCATTATAATTATGAGACACTACAGTCTGCTCCTCCTGCATTATAATTATGAGACACTACAGTCTGCTCCTCCTGTGTTATAATTATGAGACAATACAGTCTGCTCCTCCTGTGTTATAATTATGAGACACTACAGTCTGCTCCTCCTGCATTGTAATTATGAGACACTACAGTATGCTCCTCCTGTGTTATAATTATGAGACACTACAGTCTGCTCCTCCTGTATTATAATTATGAGACACTACAGTCTGCTCCACCTGTAAAATAATTATGAGACACTACAGTCTGCTCCTCCTGTGTTATAATTATGAGACACTAAAGTCTGCTCCTCCTGTATTATAATCATGAGACACTACAATCTGTTCCTCCTGTGTTATAACTATGAGACACTACAGTCTGTTCCACCTGTGTTATAATTATGAGACACTAAAGTCTGCTCCTCTTGTATTATAATTATGAGACACTACAGTCTGCTCCTCCTGTTGTATAATTATGAGACACTACAGTCTGCTCCTCCAGTGTTATAATTATGAGACACTACAGTCTGCTCCTCCAGTGTTATAATTATGAGACACTACAGTCTGCTCCTCCTGTGTTATAATTATGAGACACTACAGTCTTCTCCTCCTGTGTAAAAATTATGAGACACTACAGTCTCCTCCTCCTGTGTTATAATTATGAGACACTACAGTCTGCTCCTCCTGTGTTATAATTATGAGACACTACAGTCTGCTCCTCCTGCATTATAATTATAAGACACTAGAGTCTGCTCCTCCTGCGTAATAATTATGAGACACTTCAGTCTGCTCCTCCTGTGTTTTAATTATGAGACACTACAGTCTTCTCCTCCTGTGTTATAATTATGAGACACTACAGTCTGCTCCTCCTGTGTTATAATTATGAGAGACTTAAGTCTGCTACTCCTGTGTTATAATTATGAGAGACTACAGTCTGCTCCTCCTGCATTATAATTATGAGACACTACAGTCTTCTCCTCCTGTGTTCTTATTATAAGACACTACAGTCTGCTCTACTGTGTTATAATTATGAGACACTACAGTCTGCTCCTCCTGTTTTATAATTATGAGACACTACAGTCTGCTCCTCCTGTTTTATAATTATGAGACAATACAGTCTGCTCCTCCTGTGTTATAATCATGAGACACTACAGTCTGCTCCTCCTGCATTGTAATTATGAGACACTACAGTATGCTCCTCCTGTGTTATAATTATGAGACACTATAGTCTGCTCCTCCTGTATTATAATTATGAGACACTACAGTCTGCTCCACCTGTAAAATAATTATGAGACACTACAGTCTGCTCCTCCTGTGTTATAATTATGAGACACTAAAGTCTGCTCCTCCTGTATTATAATCATGAGACACTACAATCTGTTCCTCCTGTGTTATAACTATGAGACACTACAGTCTGCTCCACCTGCATTATAATTATGAGACACTACAGTCTGCTCCTCCTGTGTTATAATTATGAGACACTACAGTCTGCTCCATATGTGTTATAATTATGAGACACTACAGTCTACTCTTCCTGTATTATAATTATAAGACACTACAGTCTGCTCCTCCTGTATTATTATTATGAGACGCTACAGTCTGCTCCTCCTGTGTTATAATTATGAGACACTACAGTCTGCTCCTCCTGTGTTATAATTATGAGACACTAAAGTCTGCTCCTCCTGTTGTATAATTATGAGACACTACAGTCTGCTCCTCCTGTATTATAATTATGAGACACTACAGTCTGCTCCTCCTGTATTATAATTATGAGACACTACAGTCTGCTCCTCCTTTATTATTATTATGAGACACTACAGTCTGCTCCTCCTGTGTTATGATTATGAGACACTACAGTCTGCTCCTCCTGTATTATAATTATGAGACACTACAGTATGCTCCTCCTGTATTATAGTTATGAGACACTACAGTCTGCTCCTCCTGTTATATAATAATGAGACACTACAGTCTGCTCCTCCTGTGTTATAATTATGAGACACTACATTCTGCTCCTCCTGTATTATTATTATGAGACACTACAGTCTGCTCCACCTGTAAAATAATTATGAGACACTACAGTCTGCTCCTCCTGTGTTATAATTATGAGACACTAAAGTCTGCTCCTCCTGTATTATAATTATGAGACACTACAATCTGTTCCTCCTGTGTTATAACTATGAGACACTACAGTCTGCTCCACCTGTAATATAATTATGAGACACTACAGTCTGCTCCTCCTGTGTTATAATTATGAGACACTAAAGTCTGCTCCTCTTGTATTAAAATTATGAGACACTACAGTCTGCTCCTCCTGTATAATAATTATGAGACACTACAGTCTGATCCTCCTGTATTATAATTATGAGACACTACAGTCTGCTCCTCCTGTATTATTATTATGAGACACTACAGTCTGCTCCTCCTGTGTTATAATTATGAAACACTACAGTCTGCTCCTCCTGTGTTATAATTATGAGACACTAAAGTCTGCTCCTCTTGTATTATAATTATTAGACACTACAGTCTGCTCCTCCTGTATAATAATTATGAGACACTACAGTCTTCTCCTCCTGTGTAAAAATTATGAGACACTACAGTCTGCTCCTCCTGTGTTATAATTATGAGACACTACAGTCTGCTCCTCCTGTGTTATAATTATGAGACACTACAGTCTGCTCCTCCTGCATTATAATTATAAGACACTAGAGTCTGCTCCTCCTGCATAATAATTATGAGACACTTCAGTCTGCTCCTCCTGTGTTTTAATTATGAGACACTACAGTCTTCTCCTCCTGTGTTATAATTATGAGACACTACAGTCTGCTCCTCCTGTGTTATAATTATGAGAGACTTAAGTCTGCTACTCCTGTGTTATAATTATGAGAGACTACAGTCTGCTCCTCCTGCATTATAATTATGAGACACTACAGTCTTCTCCTCCTGTGTTCTTATTATAAGACACTACAGTCTGCTCTACTGTGTTATAATTATGAGACACTACACTCTGCTCCTCCTGTGTTATAATTATGAGACACTACAGTCAGCTCCTCCTGTGTTATAATTATGAGACACTACAGTCTGCTCCTCCTGTGCTATAATTATGAGACACTACAGTCTGCTCCTATTGTGAAATAATTATGAGACACTACAGTCTGCTCCTCCTGTTTTATAATTATGAGACACTACAGTCTGCTCCTCCTGTTTTATAATTATGAGACAATACAGTCTGCTCCTCCTGTGTTATAATTATGAGACACTACAGTCTGCTCCTCCTGCATTGTAATTATGAGACACTACAGTATGCTCCTCCTGTGTTATAATTATGAGACACTACAGTCTGCTCCTCCTGTATTATAATTATGAGACACTACAGTCTGCTCCACCTGTAAAATAATTATGAGACACTACAGTCTGCTCCTCCTGTATTATAATTATGAGACACTAAAGTCTGCTCCTCCTGTATTATAATCATGAGACACTACAATCTGTTCCTCCTGTGTTATAACTATGAGACACTACAGTCTGCTCCACCTGTAATATAATTATGAGACACTACAGTCTGCTCCTCCTGTGTTATAATTATGAGACACTAAAGTCTGCTCCTCTTGTATTATAATTATGAGACACTACAGTCTGCTCCTCCTGTATAATAATTATGAGACTCTACACTCTGATCCTCCTGTATTATAATTATGAGACACTACAGTCTGCTCCTCCTGTATTATTATTATGAGACACTACAGTCTGCTCCTCCTGTGTTATAATTATGAGACACTACAGTCTGCTCCTCCTGCATTATAATTATGAGACACTACAGTCTGCTCCTCCTGTGTTATAATTATGAGACACTACAGTCTGCTCCACATGTGTTATAATTATGAGACACTACAGTCTACTCTTCCTGTATTATAATTATAAGACACTACAGTCTGCTCCTCCTGTATTATTATTATGAGACGCTACAGTCTGCTCCTCCTGTGTTATAATTATGAGACACTACAGTCTGCTCCTCCTGTGTTATAATTATGAGACACTAAAGTCTGCTCCTCCTGTTGTATAATTATGAGACACTACAGTCTGCTCCTCCTGTATTATAATTATGAGACACTACAGTCTGCTCCTCCTGTATTATAATTATGAGACACTACAGTCTGCTCCTCCTTTATTATTATTATGAGACACTACAGTCTGCTCCTCCTGTGTTATGATTATGAGACACTACAGTCTGCTCCTCCTGTATTATAATTATGAGACACTACAGTATGCTCCTCCTGTATTATAGTTATGAGACACTACAGTCTGCTCCTCCTGTTATATAATAATGAGACACTACAGTCTGCTCCTCCTGTGTTATAATTATGAGACACTACATTCTGCTCCTCCTGTATTATTATTATGAGACACTACAGTCTGCTCCACCTGTAATATAATTATGAGACACTACAGTCTGCTCCTCCTGTGTTATAATTATGAGACACTAAAGTCTGCTCCTCTTGTATTATAATTATGAGACACTACAGTCTGCTCCTCCTGTATAATAATTATGAGACACTACAGTCTGATCCTCCTGTATTATAATTATGAGACACTACAGTCTGCTCCTCCTGTATTATTATTATGAGACACTACAGTCTGCTCCTCCTGTGTTATAATTATGAGACACTACAGCCTGCTCCTCCTGTATTATTATTATTATTATTATTATTATTATTATTATTATTATTATTATTATTATTATTATTATTATTATTATTATTATTATTATTATTATTATTATTATTATTATTATTATGAGACACTACAGTTTGTTCATCCTGTGTTATAATTATGAGACACTACAGTCTGCTCCTCCTGTGTTATAATTATGAGACAATACAGTCTGCTCCTCCTGTGTTATAATTATGAGACACTAAAGTCTGCTCCTCCTGTTGTATAATTAGAAGACACTACAGTCTGCTCCTCCTGTGTTATAATTATGAGACACTCAGTCTGCTCCTCCAGTGTTATAATTATGAGACACTACAGTCTGCTCCTCCTGTGTTACAATTATGAGACACTACAGTCTGCTCCTCCTGTGTTATAATTATGAGACACTACAGTCTGCTCCTCCTGTGTTATAATTATTAGACACTACAGTCTTCTCCTCCTGTTATATAATAATGAGACACTACAGTCTGCTCCTCCTGTGTTATAATTATGATACACTACAGTCTGCTCCTCCTGCATTATAATTATGAGACACTACAGTCTGCTCCTCCTGTGTTATAATTATGAGACACTACAGTCTGCTCCTCCTGCATTATAATTATGAGACACTACAGTCTGCTCCTCCTGTATTATAATTATGAGACACTACAGTCTGCTCCTCCTGTATTATTATTATTATGAGACACTACAGTCTGCTCCACCTGTAAAATAATTATGAGACACTACAGTCTGCTCCTCCTGTGTTATAATTATGAGACACTACAATCTGTTCCTCCTGTGTTATAACTATGAGACACTACAGTCTGCTCCACCTGTAATATAATTATGAGACACTACAGTCTGCTCCTCCTGTGTTATAATTATGAGACACTACAGTCTGCTCCTCTTGTATTATAATTATGAGACACTACAGTCTGCTCCTCCTGTATAATAATTATGAGACACTACAGTCTGATCCTCCTGTATTATAATTATGAGGCACTACAGTCTGCTCCTCCTGTATTATTATTATTATAAGACACTACAGTCTGCTCCTCCTGTGTTATAATTATGAGACACTACAGTCTGCTCCTCCTGTTTTATAATTATGAGACACTACAGTCTGCTCCTCCTGCATTATAATTATGAGACACTACAGTCTGCTCCTCCTGTGTTATAATTATGAGACAATACCGTCTGCTCCTCCAGTGTTATAATTATGAGACACTACAGTCTGCTCCTCCTGTGTTATAATTATGAGACACTAAAGTCTGCTCCTCCTGTTGTATAATTAGGAGACACTACAGTCTGCTCCTCCTGTGTTATAATTATGAGACACTCAGTCTGCTCCTCCAATGTTATAATAATGAGACACTACAGTCTGCTCCTCCTGTGTTATAATTATGAGACACTACAGTCTGCTCCTCCTGTGTTATAATTATGAGACACTACAGTCTGCTCCTCCTGCATTATAATTATGAGACACTACAGTCTGCTCCTCCTGTATTATAATTATGAGACACTACAGTCTGCTCCTCCTGTATTATTATTATGAGACCCTACAGTCTGCTCCTCCTGCATTATAATTATGAGACACTACAGTCTGCTCCTCCTGTATTATTATTATTATTATTATTATTATTATTATTATTATTATTATTATTATTATTATTATTATTATTATTATTATTATTAGACACTACAGTTTGTTCATCCTGTGTTATAATTATGAGACACTACAGTCTGCTCCTCCTGTGTTATAATTATGAGACACTTCAGTCTGCTCCTCCTTTGTTATAATTATGAGACACTACAGTCTGCTCCTCCTGTTTTATAATTATGAGACACTACAGTCTGCTCCTCCTGCATTATAATTATGAGACACTACAGTCTGCTCCTATTGTGAAATAATTATGAGACACTACAGTCTGCTCCTCCTGTTTTATAATTATGAGAAACTACAGTCTGCTCCTCCTGTATAATAATTATGAGACACTACAGTCTGCTCCTCCTGTTGTATAATTATGAGACACTACAGTCTGCTCCTCCAGTGTTATAATTATGAGACACTACAGTCTGCTCCTCCAGTGTTATAATTATGAGACACTACAGTCTGCTCATCCTGTGTTATAATTATGAGACACTACAGTCTTCTCCTCCTGTGTAAAAATTATGAGACACTAGAGTCTGCTCCTCCTGTTGTATAATTATGAGACACTACAGTCTGCTCCTCCAGTGTTATAATTATGAGACACTACAGTCTGCTCCTCCAGTGTTATAATTATGAGACACTACAGTCTGCTCATCCTGTATTATAATTATGAGACACTACAGTCTGCTCCTCCTGTATTATAATTGAGACACTACAGTCCGCTCCTCCTGTGTTATAATTATGAGACACTACAGTCTGCTCCTCCTGTATTATAATTGAGACACTACAGTCTACTCTTCCTGTATTATAATTATAAGACACTACAGTCTGCTCCTCCTGTATTATTATTATGAGACGCTACAGTCTGCTCCTCCTGTGTTATAATTATGAGACACTACAGTCTGCTCCTCCTGTGTTATAATTATGAGACACTAAAGTCTGCTCCTCTTGTATTATAATTATGAGACACTACAGTCTGCTCCTCCTGTATAATAATTATGAGACACTACAGTCTGATCCTCCTGTATTATAATTATGACACTACAGTCTGCTCCTCCTGTGTTATAATTATGAGACACTACAGTCTGCTCCTCCTGTATTATAATTGAGACACTACAGTCTGCTTATCCTGTATTATAATTATGAGACACTACAGTCTGCTCCTCCTGTATTATAATTGAGACACTACAGTCCGCTCCTCCTGTGTTATAATTATGAGACACTACAGTCTGCTCCTCCTGTATTATAATTGAGACACTACAGTCTACTCTTCCTGTATTATAATTATAAGACACTACAGTCTGCTCCTCCTGTATTATTATTATGAGACGCTACAGTCTGCTCCTCCTGTGTTATAATTATGAGACACTACAGTCTGCTCCTCCTGTGTTATAATTATGAGACACTAAAGTCTGCTCCTCTTGTATTATAATTATGAGACACTACAGTCTGCTCCTCCTGTATAATAATTATGAGACACTACAGTCTGATCCTCCTGTATTATAATTATGAGACACTACAGTCTGCTCCTCCTGTGTTATAATTATGAGACACTACAGTCTGCTCCTCTTGTATTATAATTATGAGACACTACAGTCTGCTCCTCCTGTATAATAATTATGAGACACTACAGTCTGATCCTCCTGTATTATATTTATGAGACACTACAGTCTGCTCCTCCTGTATTATTATTATGAGACACTACAGTCTGCTCCTCCTGTGTTATAATTATGAGACACTACAGTCTGCTCCTCCTGTGTTATAATTATGAGACACTACAGTCTGCTCCTCCTGTGTTATATTTATGAGACACTACAGTCTGCTCCTCCTGTAATATAATTATGAGACACTACAGTCTGCTCCTCCTGTATAATAATTATGAGACACTACAATCTGTTCCTCCTGTGTTATATCTATGAGATACTACAGTCTGCTCCTCCTGTATTATAATTATGAGACACTACAGTCTGCTCCTCCTGTATTATAATTATGAGACACTACAGTCTGCTCCTCCTGTGTTAGAATTATGAGACACTTCAGTCTGCTCCTCCTGTGTTATAATTATGAGACACTACAGTCTGCTCCTCCTGTGTTATAATTATGAGACACTACAGTCTGCTCCTCCTGTGTTATAATTATGAGACACTACAGTCTGCTCCTCCTGCATTATAATAATGAGACACTACAGTCTGCTCCTCCTGTGTTATAATTATGAGACAGTACAGTCTGCTCCACATGTGTTATAATTATGAGACACTACAGTCTACTCTTCCTGTATTATAATTATAAGACACTACAGTCTGCTCCTCCTGTATTATTATTATGAGACGCTACAGTCTGCTCCTCCTGTGTTATAATTATGAGACACTACAGTCTGCTCCTCCTGTGTTATAATTATGAGACACTAAAGTCTGCTCCTCCTGTTGTATAATTATGAGACACTACAGTCTGCTCCTCCTGTATTATAATTATGAGACACTACAGTCTGCTCCTCCTGTATTATGAGACACTACAGTCTGCTCCTCCTGTATTATTATGAGACACTACAGTCTGCTCCTCCTGTGTTATAATTATGAGACACTACAGTCTGCTCCTCCTGTATTATAATTATGAGACACTACAGTCTGCTCCTCCTGTATTATGAGACACTACAGTCTGCTCCTCCTGTATTATTATGAGACACTACAGTCTGCTCCTCCTGTGTTATAATTATGAGACACTACAGTCTGCTCCTCCTGTGTTATAATTATGAGACACTACAGTCTGCTCCTCCTGTGTTATAATTATGAGACACTACAGTCTGCTCCTCCTGTATTATTATTATGAGACACTACAGTCTGCTCCTCCTGTGTTATAATTATGAGACACTACAGTCTGCTCCTCCTGTGTTATAATTATGAGACACTACATTCTGCTCCTCCTGTATTATTATTATGAGACACTACAGTCTGCTCCTCCTGTGTTATAATTATGAGACACTACAGCCTGCTCCTCCTGTATTATTATTATTATTATTATTATTATTATTATTATTATTATTATTATTATTATTATTATTATTATTATTATTATTATTATTATTATTATTATTATGAGACACTACAGTTTGTTCATCCTGTGTTATAATTATGAGACACTACAGTCTGCTCCTCCTGTGTTATAATTATGAGACACTTCAGTCTGCTCCTCCTTTGTTATAATTATGAGACACTACAGTGTGCTCCTCCTGCATTATAATTATGAGATACTACAGTCTGCTCCTTGTGTACCATAATTATGAGACACTACAGTCTGCTCCTCCTGTATTATAATTGAGACACTACAGTCTGCTTATCCTGTATTATAATTATGAGACACTACAGTCTGCTCCTCCTGTTTTATAATTGAGACACTACAGTCTGTTCCTCCTGTGTTATAATTATGAGACACTACAGTCTTCTCCTACTGTGTTATAATTATGAGACACTACAGTCTGCTCCTCCTGTGTTATAATTATGAGAGACTTAAGTCTGCTACTCCTGTGTTATAATTATGAGAGACTACAGTCTGCTCCTCCTGCATTATAATTATGAGACACTACAGTCTTCTCCTCCTGTGTTCTTATTATAAGACACTACAGTCTGCTCTACTGTGTTATAATTATAAGACACTACACTCTGCTCCTCCTGTGTTATAATTATGAGACACTACAGTCAGCTCCTCCTGTGTTATAATTATGAGACACTACAGTCTGCTCCTCCTGTGCTATAATTATGAGACACTACAGTCTGCTCCTATTGTGAAATAATTATGAGACACTACAGTCTGCTCCTCCTGTTTTATAATTATGAGACACTACAGTCTGCTCCTCCTGCATTATAATTATGAGACACTACAGTCTGCTCCTCCTGTGTTATAATTATGAGACAATACAGTCTGCTCCTCCTGTGATATAATTATGAGACACTACAGTCTGCTCCTCCTGCATTGTAATTATGAGACACTACAGTATGCTCCTCCTGTGTTATAATTATGAGACACTACAGTCTGCTCCTCCTGTATAATAATTATGAGACTCTACAGTCTGCTCCTCCTGCATTATAATTATGAGACACTACAGTCTGCTCCTCCTGTGTTATAATTATGAGACAATACAGTCTGCTCCTCCTGTGTTATAATTATGAGACACTACAGTCTGCTCCTCCTGCATTGTAATTATGAGACACTACAGTATGCTCCTCCTGTGTTATAATTATGAGACACTACAGTCTGCTCCTCCTGTATTATAATTATGAGACACTACAGTCTGCTCCACCTGTAAAATAATTATGAGACACTACAGTCTGCTCCTCCTGTGTTATAATTATGAGACACTAAAGTCTGCTCCTCCTGTATTATAATCATGAGACACTACAATCTGTTCCTCCTGTGTTATAACTATGAGACACTACAGTCTGCTCCACCTGTAATATAATTATGAGACACTACAGTCTGCTCCTCCTGTGTTTTAATTATGAGACACTACAGTCTGCTCCTCCTGTGTTATAATTATGAGACACTAAAGTCTGCTCCTCTTGTATTATAATTATGAGACACTACAGTCTGCTCCTCCTGTATAATAATTATGAGACACTACAGTCTGCTCCTCCTGTGTATAATTATGAGACACTAAAGTCTGCTCCTCCTGTGTTTTAATTATGAGACACTACAGTCTTCTCCTCCTGTGTTATAATTATGAGACACTACAGTCTGCTCCTCCTGTGTTATAATTATGAGAGACTTAAGTCTGCTACTCCTGTGTTATAATTATGAGAGACTACAGTCTGCTCCTCCTGCATTATAATTATGAGACACTACAGTCTTCTCCTCCTGTGTTCTTATTATAAGACACTACAGTCTGCTCTACTGTGTTATAATTATGAGACACTACACTCTGCTCCTCCTGTGTTATAATTATGAGACACTACAGTCAGCTCCTCCTGTGTTATAATTATGAGACACTACAGTCTGCTCCTCCTGTGCTATAATTATGAGACACTACAGTCTGCTCCTATTGTGAAATAATTATGAGACACTACAGTCTGCTCCTCCTGTGTTATAATTGTGAGACACTACAGTCTGCTCTTCCTGTGTTCTTATTATAAGACACTACAGTCTGCTCTACCTGTGTTATAATTATGAGACACTACAGTCTGCTCCTCCTGTGTTATAATTATGAGACACTACAGTCTGCTCCTCCTGTGTTATAATTATGAGACACTACAGTCTGCTCTTCCTGTGTTATAATTATGAGACACTACAGTCTGCTCCTCCTGTGTTATAATCATGCGACACTACAGTCTGCTCATCCTGTGTTATATTTATGAGACACTACAGTCTGCTCCTCCTGTGTTATAATTATAAGACACTACAGTGTGCTCCTCCTGCATTATAATTATGAGATACTACAGTCTGCTCCTTGTGTACCATAATTATGAGACACTACAGTCTGCTCCTCCTGTATTATAATTGAGACACTACAGTCTGCTTATCCTGTATTATAATTATGAGACACTACAGTCTGCTCCTCCTGTATTATAATTGAGACACTACAGTCTGCTCCTCCTGTGTTATAATTATGAGACACTACAGTCTGCTCCTCCTGTATTATAATTGAGACACTACAGTCTACTCTTCCTGTATTATAATTATAAGACACTACAGTCTGCTCCTCCTGTATTATTATTATTATTATGAGACGCTACAGTCTGCTCCTCCTGTGTTATAATTATGAGACACTACAGTCTGCTCCTTCTGGTGTTATAATTATGAGACACTAAAGTCTGCTCCTCTTGTATTATAATTATGAGACACTACAGTCTGCTCCTCCTGTATAATAATTATGAGACACTACAGTCTGATCCTCCTGTGTTATAATTATGAGACACTACAGTCTGCTCCTCCTGTGTTATAATTATGAGACACTACAGTCTGCTCCTCCTGTGTTATAATTATGAGACACTACAGTCTGCTCCTCTTGTATTATAATTATGAGACACTACAGTCTGCTCCTCCTGTATAATAATTATGAGACACTACAGTCTGATCCTCCTGTATTATATTTATGAGACACTACAGTCTGCTCCTCCTGTATTATTATTATGAGACACTACAGTCTGCTCCTCCTGTGTTATATTTATGAGACACTACAGTCTGCTCCTCCTGTGTTAGAATTATGAGACACTTCAGTCTGCTCCTCCTGTGTTATAATTATGAGACACTACAGTCTGCTCCTCCTGTGTTATAATTATGAGACACTACAGTCTGCTCCTCCTGTGTTATAATTATGAGACACTACAGTCTGCTCCTCCTGTGTTATAATTATGAGACACTACAGTCTGCTCCTCCTGCATTATAATTATGAGACACTACAGTCTGCTCCTCCTGTGTTATAACTATGAGACACTACAGTCTGCTCCACATGTGTTATAATTATGAGACACTACAGTCTACTCTTCCTGTATTATAATTATAAGACACTACAGTCTGCTCCTCCTGTATTATTATTATTATGAGACGCTACAGTCTGCTCCTCCTGTGTTATAATTATGAGACACTACAGTCTGCTCCTCCTGTGTTATAATTATGAGACACTACAGTCTGCTCCTCCTGTATTATTATTATGAGACACTACAGTCTGCTCCTCCTGTTATAATTATGAGACACTACAGTCTGCTCCTCCTCTGTTATAATTATGAGACAATACAGTCTGCTCCTCCTGTGTTATAATTATGAGACACTAAAGTCTGCTCCTCCTGTTGTATAATTAGGAGACACTACAGTCTGCTCCTCCTGTGTTATAATTATGAGACACTCAGTCTGCTCCTCCAGTTTTATAATTATGAGACACTACAGTCTGCTCCTCCTGTGTTACAATTATGAGACACTACAGTCTGCTCCTCCTGTGTTATAATTATGAGACACTACAGTCTGCTCCTCCTGCATTATAATTATGAGACACTACAGTCTGCTCCTCCTGTGTTATAATTATGAGACACTACAGTCTGCTCCTCCTGCATTATAATTATGAGACACTACAGTCTGCTCCTCCTGTATTATAATTATGAGACACTACAGTCTGCTCCTCCTGTATTATTATTATGAGACACTACAGTCTGCTCCACCTGTAAAATAATTATGAGACACTACAGTCTGCTCCTCCTGTGTTATAATTATGAGACACTAAAGTCTGCTCCTCTTGTATTATAATTATGAGACACTACAGTCTGCTCCTCCTGTATAATAATTATGAGACACTACAGTCTGATCCTCCTGTATTATAATTATGAGACACTACAGTCTGCTCCTCCTGTATTATTATTATAAGACACTACAGTCTGCTCCTCCTGTGTTATAATTATGAGACACTACAGCCTGCTCCTCCTGTATTATTATTATTATTATTATTATTATTATTATTATTATTATTATTATTATTATTATTATTATTATTATTATTATTATTATTATTATTATTATTATTATTATTATTAGACACTACAGTCTGTTCCTCCTGTGTTATAATTATGAGACACTACAGTCTGCTCCTCCTGTGTTATAATTATGAGACACTTCAGTCTGCTCCTCCTTTGTTATAATTATGAGACACTACAGTCTGCTCCTCCTGTTTTATAATTATGAGACACTACAGTCTGCTCCTCCTGCATTATAATTATGAGACACTACAGTCTGCTCCTCCTGCATTATAATTATGAGACACTACAGTCTGCACCTCCTGTTGTATAATTAGGAGACACTACAGTCTGCTCCTCCTGTGTTATAATTATGAGACACTACAGTCTGCTCCTCCTGTGTTATAATTATGAGACACTACAGTCTGCTCCTCCTGCATTATAATTATGAGACACTACAGTCTGCTCCTCCTGTATTATAATTATGAGACACTACAGTCTGCTCCTCCTGTATTATTATTATGAGACCCTACAGTCTGCTCCTCCTGCATTATAATTATGAGACACTACAGTCTGCTCCTCCTGTATTATAATTATGAGACACTACAGACTGCTCCTCCTGTAATATTATTATGAGACACTACAGTCTGCTCCTCCTGTAAAATAATTATGAGACACTACAGTCTTCTCCTCCTGTGTTATAATTATGAGACACTAAAGTCTGCTCCTCCTGTGTTATAATTATGAGACACTACAATCTGCTCCTCCTGTGTTATAACTATGAGACACTACAGTCTGCTCCACCTGTAATATAATTATGAGACAATACAGTCTGCTCCTCCTGTGTTATAATTATGAGACACTAAAGTCTGCTCCTCCTGTATTATAATTATGAGACACTACATTCTGCTCCTCCTGTATTATAATTATGAGACACTACAGTCTGCTCCTCCTGTGTTATAATTATGAGACACTAAAGTCTGCTCCTCCTGTATTATAATTATGAGACACTACAGTCTGCTCCTCCTGTTTTATAATTATGAGACACTACAGTCTGCTCCTCCTGTGTTATAATTATGAGACAATACAGTCTGCTCCTCCTGTGTTATAATTATGAGACATTACAGTCTGCTCCTCCTGTGTTATAATTATGAGACACTAAAGTCTGCTCTTCCTGTTGTATAATTATGAGACACTACAGTCTGCTCCTCCTGTGTTATAATTATGAGACACTACAGTCTGCTCCTCCAGTGTTATAATTATGAGTCACTACAGTCTGCTCCACCTGTGTTATAATTATGAGACACTACAGTCTGCTCCTCCTGCATTATAATTATGAGACACTACAGTCTGCTCCTCCTGTGTTATAATTATGAGACAATACAGTCTGCTCCTCCTGTGTTATAATTATGAGACAATACAGTCTGCTCCTCCAGTGTTATAATTATGAGACACTACAGTCTGCTCCTCCTGTGTTATAATTATGAGACACTAAAGTCTGCTCCTCCTGTTGTATAATTAGGAGACACTACAGTCTGCTCCTCCTGTGTTATAATTATGAGACACTCAGTCTGCTCCTCCAATGTTATAATTATGAGACACTACAGTCTGCTCCTCCTGTGTTATAATTATGAGACACTACAGTCTGCTCCTCCTGTGTTATAATTATGAGACACTACAGTCTGCTCCTCCTGCATTATAATTATGAGACACTACAGTCTGCTCCTCCTGCATTATAATTATGAGACACTACAGTCTGCTCCTCCTGCATTATAATTATGAGACACTACAGTCTGCTCCTCCTGTATTATAATTATGAGACACTACAGTCTGCTCCTCCTGTAATATTATTATGAGACACTACAGTCTGCTCCACCTGTAAAATAATTATGAGACACTACAGTCTGCTCCTCCTGTGTTATAATTATGAAACACTAAAGTCTGCTCCTCCTGTGTTATAATTATGAGACACTACAATCTGTTCCTCCTGTATTATAATTATGAGACACTAAAGTCTGCTCCTCCTGTATTATAATTATGAGACACTACAGTCTGCTCCTCCTGCATTATAATTATGAGACACTACAGTCTGCTCCTCCTGCATTATAATTATGAGACACTACAGTCTGCTCCTCCTGCATTATAATTATGAGACACTACAGTCTGCTCCTCCTGTATTATAATTATGAGACACTACAGTCTGCTCCTCCTGTAATATTATTATGAGACACTACAGTCTGCTCCACCTGTAAAATAATTATGAGACACTACAGTCTGCTCCTCCTGTGTTATAATTATGAAACACTAAAGTCTGCTCCTCCTGTGTTATAATTATGAGACACTACAATCTGTTCCTCCTGTATTATAATTATGAGACACTAAAGTCTGCTCCTCCTGTATTATAATTATGAGACAATACAGTCTGCTCCTCCTGTGTTATAATTATGAGACACTAAAGTCTGCTCCTCCTGTATTATAATTATGAGACACTACAGTCTGCTCCTCCTGTATTATAATTATGAGACACTACAGTCTGCTCCTCCTGTGTTATAATTATGAGACACTAAAGTCTGCTCCTCCTGTATTATAATTATGAGACACTACAGTCTGCTCCTCCTGTATTATAATTATGAGACACTACAGTCTGCTCCTCCTGCATTATAATTATGAGACACTATAGTCTGCTCCTCCTGTGTTATAATTATGAGACACTACAGTCTGCTCCTCCTGTTTTATAATTATGAGACACTACAGTCTGCTCCTCCTGTGTTATAATTATGAGACATTACAGTCTGCTCCTCCTGTGTTATAATTATGAGACACTAAAGTCTGCTCTTCCTGTTGTATAATTATGAGACACTACAGTCTGCTCCTCCTGTGTTATAATTATGAGACACTAAAGTCTGCTCTTCCTGTTGTATAATTATGAGTCACTACAGTCTGCTCCTCCTGTCTTATAATTATGAGACACTACAGTCTGCTCCACCTGTGTTATAATTATGAGACACTACAGTCTGCTCCTCCTGCATTATAATTATGAGACACTACAGTCTGCTCCTCCTGCATTATAATTATGAGACACTACAGTCTGCTCCTCCTGTGTTATAATTATGAGACAATACAGTCTGCTCCTCCTCTGTTATAATTATAAGACACTACAGTGTGCTCCTCCTGCATTATAATTATGAGATACTACAGTCTGCTCCTTGTGTACCATAATTATGAGACACTACAGTCTGCTCCTCCTGTATTATAATTGAGACACTACAGTCTGCTTATCCTGTATTATAATTATGAGACACTACAGTCTGCTCCTGCTGTATTATAATTGAGACACTACAGTCTACTCTTCCTGTATTATAATTATAAGACACTACAGTCTGCTCCTCCTGTATTATTATTATGAGACGCTACAGTCTGCTCCTCCTGTGTTATAATTATGAGACACTACAGTCTGCTCCTCCTGTGTTATAATTATGAGACACTAAAGTCTGCTCCTCTTGTATTATAATTATGAGACACTACAGTCTGCTCCTCCTGTATAATAATTATGAGACACTACAGTCTGATCCTCCTGTATTATAATTATGAGACACTACAGTCTGCTCCTCCTGTGTTATAATTATGAGACACTACAGTCTGCTCCTCTTGTATTATAATTATGAGACACTACAGTCTGCTCCTCCTGTATAATAATTATGAGACACTACAGTCTGATCCTCCTGTATTATATTTATGAGACACTACAGTCTGCTCCTCCTGTATTATTATTATGAGACACTACAGTCTGCTCCTCCTGTGTTATAATTATGAGACACTACAGTCTGCTCCTCCTGTGTTATAATTATGAGACACTACAGTCTGCTCCTCCTGTATTATAATTATGAGACACTACAGTCTGCTCCTCCTGTATTATAGTTATGAGACACTACAGTCTGCTCCTCCTGTAATATAATTATGAGACACTACAGTCTGCTCCTCCTGTATAATAATTATGAGACACTACAATCTGTTCCTCCTGTGTTATAACTATGAGATACTACAGTCTGCTCCTCCTGTATTATAATTATGAGACACTACAGTCTGCTCCTCCTGTATTATAATTATGAGACACTACAGTCTGCTCCTCCTGTATTATAATTATGAGACACTACAGTCTGCTCCTCCTGTGTTAGAATTATGAGACACTTCAGTCTGCTCCTCCTGTGTTATAATTATGAGACACTACAGTCTGCTCCTCCTGTGTTATAATTATGAGACACTACAGTCTGCTCCTCCTGTGTTATAATTATGAGACACTACAGTCTGCTCCTCCTGCATTATAATTATGAGACACTACAGTCTGCTCCTCCTGTGTTATAATTATGAGACACTACAGTCTGCTCCACATGTGTTATAATTATGAGACACTACAGTCTACTCTTCCTGTATTATAATTATAAGACACTACAGTCTGCTCCTCCTGTATTATTATTATGAGACGCTACAGTCTGCTCCTCCTGTGTTATAATTATGAGACACTACAGTCTGCTCCTCCTGTGTTATAATTATGAGACACTACAGTCTGCTCCTCCTGTATTATTATTATGAGACACTACAGTCTGCTCCTCCTGTGTTATAATTATGAGACACTACAGTCTGCTCCTCCTGTGTTATAATTATGAGACACTACAGTCTGCTCCTCCTGTATTATAATTATGAGACACTACAGTCTGCTCCTCCTGTGTTATAATTATGAGACACTAAAGTCTGCTCCTCTTGTATTATAATTATGAGACACTACAGTCTGCTCCTCCTGTATAATAATTATGAGACACTACAGTCTGATCCTCCTGTATTATAATTATGAGACACTACAGTCTGCTCCTCCTGTGTTATAATTATGAGACACTACAGTCTGCTCCTCTTGTATTATAATTATGAGACACTACAGTCTGCTCCTCCTGTATAATAATTATGAGACACTACAGTCTGATCCTCCTGTATTATATTTATGAGACACTACAGTCTGCTCCTCCTGTATTATTATTATGAGACACTACAGTCTGCTCCTCCTGTGTTATAATTATGAGACACTACAGTCTGCTCCTCCTGTGTTATAATTATGAGACACTACAGTCTGCTCCTCCTGTATTATAATTATGAGACACTACAGTCTGCTCCTCCTGTATTATAGTTATGAGACACTACAGTCTGCTCCTCCTGTAATATAATTATGAGACACTACAGTCTGCTCCTCCTGTATAATAATTATGAGACACTACAATCTGTTCCTCCTGTGTTATAACTATGAGATACTACAGTCTGCTCCTCCTGTATTATAATTATGAGACACTACAGTCTGCTCCTCCTGTATTATAATTATGAGACACTACAGTCTGCTCCTCCTGTATTATAATTATGAGACACTACAGTCTGCTCCTCCTGTGTTAGAATTATGAGACACTTCAGTCTGCTCCTCCTGTGTTATAATTATGAGACACTACAGTCTGCTCCTCCTGTGTTATAATTATGAGACACTACAGTCTGCTCCTCCTGTGTTATAATTATGAGACACTACAGTCTGCTCCTCCTGTGTTATAATTATGAGACACTACAGTCTGCTCCTCCTGTATTATTATTATGAGACACTACAGTCTGCTCCTCCTGTGTTATAATTATGAGACACTACAGTCTGCTCCTCCTGTGTTATAATTATGAGACACTACAGTCTGCTCCTCCTGTATTATAATTATGAGACACTACAGTATGCTCCTCCTGTATTATAGTTATGAGACACTACAGTCTGCTCCTCCTGTTATATAATAATGAGACACTACAGTCTGCTCCTCCTGTGTTATAATTATGAGACACTACATTCTGCTCCTCCTGTATTATTATTATGAGACACTACAGTCTGCTCCACCTGTAAAATAATTATGAGACACTACAGTCTGCTCCTCCTGTGTTATAATTATGAGACACTACAGTCTGCTCCTCCTGTGTTATAATTATGAGACACTACAGTCTGCTCCTCCTGTATTATAATTATGAGACACTACAGTATGCTCCTCCTGTTATATAATTATGATACACTACAGTCTGCTCCTCCTGTATTATAATTATGAGACACTACAGTCTGCTCCTCCTGTATTATTATTATGAGACACTACAGTCTGCTCCTCCTGTGTTATAATTATGAGACACTACAGTCTGCTCCTCCTGTATTATAATTATGAGACACTACAGTATGCTCCTCCTGTATTATAGTTATGAGACACTACAGTCTGCTCCTCCTGTTATATAATAAAGAGACACTACAGTCTGCTCCTCCTGTGTTATAATTATGAGACACTACATTCTGCTCCTCCTGTATTATTATTATGAGACACTACAGTCTGCTCCACCTGTAAAATAATTATGAGACACTACAGTCTGCTCCTCCTGTGTTATAATTATGAGACACTAAAGTCTGCTCCTCCTGTATTATAATTATGAGACACTACAATCTGTTCCTCCTGTGTTATAACTATGAGACACTACAGTCTGCTCCTCCTGTGTTATAATTATGAGACACTACAGTCTGCTCCTCCTGTGTTATAATTATGAGACACTCAGTCTGCTCCTCCAGTGTTATAATTATGAGACACTACAGTCTGCTCCTCCTGTGTTATAATTATGAGACACTAAAGTCTGCTCCTCTTGTATTATAATTATGAGACACTACAGTCTGCTCCTCCTGTATAATAATTATGAGACACTACAATCTGTTCCTCCTGTGTTATAACTATGAGACACTACAGTCTGCTCCTCCTGTGTTATAATTATGAGACACTACAGTCTGCTCCTCCTGTGTTATAATTATGAGACACTACAGTCTGCTCCTCCTGTATTATAATTGAGACACTACAGTCTGCTTATCCTGTATTATAATTATGAGACACTACAGTCTGCTCCTCCTGTATTATAATTGAGACACTACAGTCCGCTCCTCCTGTGTTATAATTATGAGACACTACAGTCTGCTCCTCCTGTATTATAATTGAGACACTACAGTCTACTCTTCCTGTATTATAATTATAAGACACTACAGTCTGCTCCTCCTGTATTATTATTATGAGACGCTACAGTCTGCTCCTCCTGTGTTATAATTATGAGACACTACAGTCTGCTCCTCCTGTGTTATAATTATGAGACACTAAAGTCTGCTCCTCTTGTATTATAATTATGAGACACTACAGTCTGCTCCTCCTGTATAATAATTATGAGACACTACAGTCTGATCCTCCTGTATTATAATTATGAGACACTACAGTCTGCTCCTCCTGTGTTATAATTATGAGACACTACAGTCTGCTCCTCTTGTATTATAATTATGAGACACTACAGTCTGCTCCTCCTGTATAATAATTATGAGACACTACAGTCTGATCCTCCTGTATTATATTTATGAGACACTACAGTCTGCTCCTCCTGTATTATTATTATGAGACACTACAGTCTGCTCCTCCTGTGTTATAATTATGAGACACTACAGTCTGCTCCTCCTGTGTTATAATTATGAGACACTACAGTCTGCTCCTCCTGTGTTATATTTATGAGACACTACAGTCTGCTCCTCCTGTAATATAATTATGAGACACTACAGTCTGCTCCTCCTGTATAATAATTATGAGACACTACAATCTGTTCCTCCTGTGTTATATCTATGAGATACTACAGTCTGCTCCTCCTGTATTATAATTATGAGACACTACAGTCTGCTCCTCCTGTATTATAATTATGAGACACTACAGTCTGCTCCTCCTGTGTTAGAATTATGAGACACTTCAGTCTGCTCCTCCTGTGTTATAATTATGAGACACTACAGTCTGCTCCTCCTGTGTTATAATTATGAGACACTACAGTCTGCTCCTCCTGTGTTATAATTATGAGACACTACAGTCTGCTCCTCCTGCATTATAATAATGAGACACTACAGTCTGCTCCTCCTGTGTTATAATTATGAGACAGTACAGTCTGCTCCACATGTGTTATAATTATGAGACACTACAGTCTACTCTTCCTGTATTATAATTATAAGACACTACAGTCTGCTCCTCCTGTATTATTATTATGAGACGCTACAGTCTGCTCCTCCTGTGTTATAATTATGAGACACTACAGTCTGCTCCTCCTGTGTTATAATTATGAGACACTAAAGTCTGCTCCTCCTGTATTATTATTATGAGACACTACAGTCTGCTCCTCCTGTGTTAGAATTATGAGACACTTCAGTCTGCTCCTCCTGTGTTATAATTATGAGACACTACAGTCTGCTCCTCCTGTGTTATAATTATGAGACACTACAGTCTGCTCCTCCTGTGTTATAATTATGAGACACTACAGTCTGCTCCTCCTGCATTATAATTATGAGACACTACAGTCTGCTCCTCCTGTGTTATAATTATGAGACACTACAGTCTGCTCCACATGTGTTATAATTATGAGACACTACAGTCTACTCTTCCTGTATTATAATTATAAGACACTACAGTCTGCTCCTCCTGTATTATTATTATGAGACGCTACAGTCTGCTCCTCCTGTGTTATAATTATGAGACACTACAGTCTGCTCCTCCTGTGTTATAATTATGAGACACTACAGTCTGCTCCTCCTGTATTATTATTATGAGACACTACAGTCTGCTCCTCCTGTGTTATAATTATGAGACACTACAGTCTGCTCCTCCTGTGTTATAATTATGAGACACTACAGTCTGCTCCTCCTGTATTATAATTATGAGACACTACAGTATGCTCCTCCTGTATTATAGTTATGAGACACTACAGTCTGCTCCTCCTGTTATATAATAATGAGACACTACAGTCTGCTCCTCCTGTGTTATAATTATGAGACACTACATTCTGCTCCTCCTGTATTATTATTATGAGACACTACAGTCTGTTCCACCTGTAAAATAATTATGAGACACTACAGTCTGCTCCTCCTGTGTTATAATTATGAGACACTACAGTCTGCTCCTCCTGTGTTATAATTATGAGACACTACAGTCTGCTCCTCCTGTATTATAATTATGAGACACTACAGTATGCTCCTCCTGTTATATAATTATGATACACTACAGTCTGCTCCTCCTGTATTATAATTATGAGACACTACAGTCTGCTCCTCCTGTATTATTATTATGAGACACTACAGTCTGCTCCTCCTGTGTTATAATTATGAGACACTACAGTCTGCTCCTCCTGTATTATAATTATGAGACACTACAGTATGCTCCTCCTGTATTATAGTTATGAGACACTACAGTCTGCTCCTCCTGTTATATAATAAAGAGACACTACAGTCTGCTCCTCCTGTGTTATAATTATGAGACACTACATTCTGCTCCTCCTGTATTATTATTATGAGACACTACAGTCTGCTCCACCTGTAAAATAATTATGAGACACTACAGTCTGCTCCTCCTGTGTTATAATTATGAGACACTACAGTCTGCTCCTCCTGTGTTATAATTATGAGACACTCAGTCTGCTCCTCCAGTGTTATAATTATGAGACACTACAGTCTGCTCCTCCTGTGTTATAATTATGAGACACTAAAGTCTGCTCCTCTTGTATTATAATTATGAGACACTACAGTCTGCTCCTCCTGTATAATAATTATGAGACACTACAATCTGTTCCTCCTGTGTTATAACTATGAGACACTACAGTCTGCTCCTCCTGTGTTATAATTATGAGACACTACAGTCTGCTCCTCCTGTGTTATAATTATGAGACACTCAGTCTGCTCCTCCAGTGTTATAATTATGAGACACTACAGTCTGCTCCTCCTGTGTTATAATTATGAGACACTAAAGTCTGCTCCTCTTGTATTATAATTATGAGACACTACAGTCTGCTCCTCCTGTATAATAATTATGAGACACTACAGTCTGATCCTCCTGTATTATAATTATGAGACACTACAGTCTGCTCCTCCTGTGTTATAATTATGAGACACTACAGTCTGCTCCTCCTGTATTATAATTGAGACACTACAGTCTGCTTATCCTGTATTATAATTATGAGACACTACAGTCTGATCCTCCTGTGTTATAATTATGAGACACTACAGTCTGCTCCTCCTGTATTATAATTGAGACACTACAGTCTACTCTTCCTGTATTATAATTATAAGACACTACAGTCTGCTCCTCCTGTATTATTATTATGAGACGCTACAGTCTGCTCCTCCTGTGTTATAATTATGAGACACTACAGTCTGCTCCTCCTGTGTTATAATTATGAGACACTAAAGTCTGCTCCTCTTGTATTATAATTATGAGACACTACAGTCTGCTCCTCCTGTATAATAATTATGAGACACTACAGTCTGATCCTCCTGTATTATAATTATGAGACACTACAGTCTGCTCCTCCTGTGTTATAATTATGAGACACTACAGTCTGCTCCTCTTGTATTATAATTATGAGACACTACAGTCTGCTCCTCCTGTATAATAATTATGAGACACTACAGTCTGATCCTCCTGTATTATATTTATGAGACACTACAGTCTGCTCCTCCTGTATTATTATTATGAGACACTACAGTCTGCTCCTCCTGTTTTATAATTATGAGACAATACAGTCTGCTCCTCCTGTGTTATAATTATGAGACACTACAGTCTGCTCCTCCTGCATTGTAATTATGAGACACTACAGTATGCTCCTCCTGTGTTATAATTATGAGACACTACAGTCTGCTCCTCCTGTATTATAATTATGAGACAATACAGTCTGCTCTACCTGTAAAATAATTATGAGACACTACAGTCTGCTCCTCCTGTGTTATAATTATGAGACACTAAAGTCTGCTCCTCCTGTTGTATAATTAGGAGACACTACAGTCTGCTCCTCCTGTGTTATAATTATGAGACACTCAGTCTGCTCCTCCAATGTTATAATAATGAGACACTACAGTCTGCTCCTCCTGTGTTATAATTATGAGACACTACAGTCTGCTCCTCCTGTGTTATAATTATGAGACACTACAGTCTGCTCCTCCTGCATTATAATTATGAGACACTACAGTCTGCTCCTCCTGTATTATAATTATGAGACACTACAGTCTGCTCCTCCTGTATTATTATTATGAGACCCTACAGTCTGCTCCTCCTGCATTATAATTATGAGACACTACAGTCTGCTCCTCCTGTATTATTATTATTATTATTATTATTATTATTATTATTATTATTATTATTATTATTATTATTATGAGACACTACAGTTTGTTCATCCTGTGTTATAATTATGAGACACTACAGTCTGCTCCTCCTGTGTTATAATTATGAGACACTTCAGTCTGCTCCTCCTTTGTTATAATTATGAGACACTACAGTCTGCTCCTCCTGTTTTATAATTATGAGACACTACAGTCTGCTCCTCCTGCATTATAATTATGAGACACTACAGTCTGCTCCTCCTGTGTTATAATTATGAGACAATACAGTCTGCTCCTCCTGTGTTATAATTATGAGACACTACAGTCTGCTCCTCCTGCATTGTAATTATGAGACACTACAGTATGCTCCTCCTGTGTTATAATTATGAGACACTACAGTCTGCTCCTCCTGTATTATAATTATGAGACAATACAGTCTGCTCCACCTGTAAAATAATTATGAGACACTACAGTCTGCTCCTCCTGTGTTATAATTATGAGACACTAAAGTCTGCTCCTCCTGTATTATAATCATGAGACACTACAATCTGTTCCTCCTGTGTTATAACTATGAGACACTACAGTCTGCTCCACCTGTAATATAATTATGAGACACTACAGTCTGCTACTCCTGTGTTATAATTATGAGACACTACAGTCTGCTCCTCCTGTGTTATAATTATGAGACACTAAAGTCTGCTCCTCTTGTATTATAATTATGAGACACTACAGTCTGCTCCTCCTGTATAATAATTATGAGACACTACAGTCTGCTCCTCCTGTTGTATAATTATGAGACACTACAGTCTGCTCCTCCAGTGTTATAATTATGAGACACTACAGTCTGCTCCTCCAGTGTTATAATTATGAGACACTACAGTCTGCTCCTCCTGTGTTATAATTATGAGACACTACAGTCTTCTCCTCCTGTGTAAAAATTATGAGACACTACAGTCTGCTCCTCCTGTGTTATAATTATGAGACACTACAGTCTGCTCCTCCTGTGTTATAATTATGAGACACTACAGTCTGCTCCTCCTGCATTATAATTATAAGAAACTACAGTCTGCTCCTCCTGCATAATAATTATGAGACACTACAGTCTTCTCCTCCTGTGTTATAATTATGAGACACTACAGTCAGCTCCTCCTGTGTTATAATTATGAGACACTACAGTCTGCTCCTCCTGTGCTATAATTATGAGACACTACAGTCTGCTCCTATTGTGAAATAATTATGAGACACTACAGTCTGCTCCTCCTGTGTTATAATTGTGAGACACTACAGTCTGCTCTTCCTGTGTTCTTATTATAAGACACTACAGTCTGCTCTACCTGTGTTATAATTATGAGACACTACAGTCTGCTCCTCCTGTGTTATAATTATGATACACTACAGTCTGCTCCTCCTGTGTTATAATTATGAGACACTACAGTCTGCTCTTCCTGTGTTATAATTATGAGACACTACAGTCTGCTCCTCCTGTGTTATAATCATGCGACACTACAGTCTGCTCATCCTGTGTTATATTTATGAGACACTACAGTCTTCTCCTCCTGTGTTATAATTATGAAACACTACAGTTTGCACCTCCTGTGTCATAATTATGAGACACTACAGTCTGTTCCTCCTGTGTTATAATTATGAGACACTACAGTCTGCTCCTCCTGTGTTATAATTATAAGACACTACAGTGTGCTCCTCCTGCATTATAATTATGAGATACTACAGTCTGCTCCTTGTGTACCATAATTATGAGACACTACAGTCTGCTCCTCCTGTATTATAATTGAGACACTACAGTCTGCTTATCCTGTATTATAATTATGAGACACTACAGTCTGCTCCTCCTGTATTATAATTGAGACACTACAGTCTGCTCCTCCTGTGTTATAATTATGAGACACTACAGTCTGCTCCTCCTGTATTATAATTGAGACACTACAGTCTACTCTTCCTGTATTATAATTATAAGACACTACAGTCTGCTCCTCCTTTATTATTATTATGAGACGCTACAGTCTGCTCCTCCTGTGTTATAATTATGAGACACTACAGTCTGCTCCTCCTGTGTTATATTTATGAGACACTAAAGTCTGCTCCTCTTGTATTATAATTATGAGACACTACAGTCTGCTCCTCCTGTATAATAATTATGAGACACTACAGTCTGATCCTCCTGTATTATAATTATGAGACACTACAGTCTGCTCCTCCTGTGTTATAATTATGAGACACTACAGTCTGCTCCTCTTGTATTATAATTATGAGACACTACAGTCTGCTCCTCCTGTATAATAATTATGAGACACTATAGTCTGATCCTCCTGTATTATAATTATGAGACACTACAGTCTGCTCCTCCTGTATTATTATTATGAGACACTACAGTCTGCTCCTCCTGTATTATAATTATGAGACACTACAGTCTGCTCCTCCTGTGTTATAATTATGAGACACTACAGTCTGCTCCTCCTGTATTATAATTATGAGACACTACAGTCTGCTCCTCCTGTATTATAGTTATGAGACACTACAGTCTGCTCCTCCTGTAATATAATTATGAGACACTACAGTCTGCTCCTCCTGTATAATAATTATGAGACACTACAATCTGTATCTCCTGTGTTATAACTATGAGATACTACAGTCTGCTCCTCCTGTATTATAATTATGAGACACTACAGTCTGCTCCTCCTGTATTATAATTATGAGACACTACAGTCTGCTCCTCCTGTGTTAGAATTATGAAACACTTCAGTCTGCTCCTCCTTTGTTATAATTATGAGACACTACAGTCTGCTCCTCCTGCATTATAATTATGAGACACTACAGTCTGCTCCTCCTGTGTTATAATTATGAGACACTACAGTCTGCTCCTCCTGTGTTATAATTATGAGACACTACAGTCTGCTCCTCCTGTGTTATAATTATGAGACACTACAGTCTGCTCCTCCTGTGTTATAATTATGAGACACTACAGTCTGCTCCTCCTGTGTTATAATTATGAGACACTAAAGTCTGCTCCTCTTGTATTATAATTATGAGACACTACAGTCTGCTCCTCCTGTATAATAATTATGAGACACTACAGTCTGATCCTCCTGTATTATAATTATGAGACACTACAGTCTGCTCCTCCTGTGTTATAATTATGAGACACTACAGTCTGCTCCTCCTGTATTATAATTGAGACACTACAGTCTGCTTATCCTGTATTATAATTATGAGACACTACAGTCTGCTCCTCCTGTATTATAATTGAGACACTACAGTCCGCTCCTCCTGTGTTATAATTATGAGACACTACAGTCTGCTCCTCCTGTATTATAATTGAGACACTACAGTCTACTCTTCCTGTATTATAATTATAAGACACTACAGTCTGCTCCTCCTGTATTATTATTATGAGACGCTACAGTCTGCTCCTCCTGTGTTATAATTATGAGACACTACAGTCTGCTCCTCCTGTGTTATAATTATGAGACACTAAAGTCTGCTCCTCTTGTATTATAATTATGAGACACTACAGTCTGCTCCTCCTGTATAATAATTATGAGACACTACAGTCTGATCCTCCTGTATTATAATTATGAGACACTACAGTCTGCTCCTCCTGTGTTATAATTATGAGACACTACAGTCTGCTCCTCTTGTATTATAATTATGAGACACTACAGTCTGCTCCTCCTGTATAATAATTATGAGACACTACAGTCTGATCCTCCTGTATTATATTTATGAGACACTACAGTCTGCTCCTCCTGTATTATTATTATGAGACACTACAGTCTGCTCCTCCTGTGTTATAATTATGAGACACTACAGTCTGCTCCTCCTGTGTTATAATTATGAGACACTACAGTCTGCTCCTCCTGTGTTATATTTATGAGACACTACAGTCTGCTCCTCCTGTAATATAATTATGAGACACTACAGTCTGCTCCTCCTGTATAATAATTATGAGACACTACAATCTGTTCCTCCTGTGTTATATCTATGAGATACTACAGTCTGCTCCTCCTGTATTATAATTATGAGACACTACAGTCTGCTCCTCCTGTATTATAATTATGAGACACTACAGTCTGCTCCTCCTGTGTTAGAATTATGAGACACTTCAGTCTGCTCCTCCTGTGTTATAATTATGAGACACTACAGTCTGCTCCTCCTGTGTTATAATTATGAGACACTACAGTCTGCTCCTCCTGTGTTATAATTATGAGACACTACAGTCTGCTCCTCCTGCATTATAATAATGAGACACTACAGTCTGCTCCTCCTGTGTTATAATTATGAGACAGTACAGTCTGCTCCACATGTGTTATAATTATGAGACACTACAGTCTACTCTTCCTGTATTATAATTATAAGACACTACAGTCTGCTCCTCCTGTATTATTATTATGAGACGCTACAGTCTGCTCCTCCTGTGTTATAATTATGAGACACTACAGTCTGCTCCTCCTGTGTTATAATTATGAGACACTAAAGTCTGCTCCTCCTGTATTATTATTATGAGACACTACAGTCTGCTCCTCCTGTGTTAGAATTATGAGACACTTCAGTCTGCTCCTCCTGTGTTATAATTATGAGACACTACAGTCTGCTCCTCCTGTGTTATAATTATGAGACACTACAGTCTGCTCCTCCTGTGTTATAATTATGAGACACTACAGTCTGCTCCTCCTGCATTATAATTATGAGACACTACAGTCTGCTCCTCCTGTGTTATAATTATGAGACACTACAGTCTGCTCCACATGTGTTATAATTATGAGACACTACAGTCTACTCTTCCTGTATTATAATTATAAGACACTACAGTCTGCTCCTCCTGTATTATTATTATGAGACGCTACAGTCTGCTCCTCCTGTGTTATAATTATGAGACACTACAGTCTGCTCCTCCTGTGTTATAATTATGAGACACTACAGTCTGCTCCTCCTGTATTATTATTATGAGACACTACAGTCTGCTCCTCCTGTGTTATAATTATGAGACACTACAGTCTGCTCCTCCTGTGTTATAATTATGAGACACTACAGTCTGCTCCTCCTGTATTATAATTATGAGACACTACAGTATGCTCCTCCTGTATTATAGTTATGAGACACTACAGTCTGCTCCTCCTGTTATATAATAATGAGACACTACAGTCTGCTCCTCCTGTGTTATAATTATGAGACACTACATTCTGCTCCTCCTGTATTATTATTATGAGACACTACAGTCTGCTCCACCTGTAAAATAATTATGAGACACTACAGTCTGCTCCTCCTGTGTTATAATTATGAGACACTACAGTCTGCTCCTCCTGTGTTATAATTATGAGACACTACAGTCTGCTCCTCCTGTATTATAATTATGAGACACTACAGTATGCTCCTCCTGTTATATAATTATGATACATTACAGTCTGCTCCTCCTGTATTATAATTATGAGACACTACAGTCTGCTCCTCCTGTGTTATAATTATGAGACACTACAGTCTGCTCCTCCTGTATTATAATCATGAGACACTACAATCTGTTCCTCCTGTGTTATAACTATGAGACACTACAGTCTGCTCCACCTGTAATATAATTATGAGACACTACAGTCTGCTACTCCTGTGTTATAATTATGAGACACTACAGTCTGCTCCTCCTGTGTTATAATTATGAGACACTAAAGTCTGCTCCTCTTGTATTATAATTATGAGACACTACAGTCTGCTCCTCCTGTATAATAATTATGAGACACTACAGTCTGCTCCTCCTGTTGTATAATTATGAGACACTACAGTCTGCTCCTCCAGTGTTATAATTATGAGACACTACAGTCTGCTCCTCCAGTGTTATAATTATGAGACACTACAGTCTGCTCCTCCTGTGTTATAATTATGAGACACTACAGTCTTCTCCTCCTGTGTAAAAATTATGAGACACTACAGTCTGCTCCTCCTGTGTTATAATTATGAGACACTACAGTCTGCTCCTCCTGTGTTATAATTATGAGACACTACAGTCTGCTCCTCCTGCATTATAATTATAAGAAACTACAGTCTGCTCCTCCTGCGTAATAATTATGAGACACTACAGTCTTCTCCTCCTGTGTTATAATTATGAGACACTACAGTCAGCTCCTCCTGTGTTATAATTATGAGACACTACAGTCTGCTCCTCCTGTGCTATAATTATGAGACACTACAGTCTGCTCCTATTGTGAAATAATTATGAGACACTACAGTCTGCTCCTCCTGTGTTATAATTGTGAGACACTACAGTCTGCTCTTCCTGTGTTCTTATTATAAGACACTACAGTCTGCTCTACCTGTGTTATAATTATGAGACACTACAGTCTGCTCCTCCTGTGTTATAATTATGATACACTACAGTCTGCTCCTCCTGTGTTATAATTATGAGACACTACAGTCTGCTCTTCCTGTGTTATAATTATGAGACACTACAGTCTGCTCCTCCTGTGTTATAATCATGCGACACTACAGTCTGCTCATCCTGTGTTATATTTATGAGACACTACAGTCTTCTCCTCCTGTGTTATAATTATGAAACACTACAGTTTGCACCTCCTGTGTCATAATTATGAGACACTACAGTCTGTTCCTCCTGTGTTATAATTATGAGACACTACAGTCTGCTCCTCCTGTGTTATAATTATAAGACACTACAGTGTGCTCCTCCTGCATTATAATTATGAGATACTACAGTCTGCTCCTTGTGTACCATAATTATGAGACACTACAGTCTGCTCCTCCTGTATTATAATTGAGACACTACAGTCTGCTTATCCTGTATTATAATTATGAGACACTACAGTCTGCTCCTCCTGTATTATAATTGAGACACTACAGTCTGCTCCTCCTGTGTTATAATTATGAGACACTACAGTCTGCTCCTCCTGTATTATAATTGAGACACTACAGTCTACTCTTCCTGTATTATAATTATAAGACACTACAGTCTGCTCCTCCTTTATTATTATTATGAGACGCTACAGTCTGCTCCTCCTGTGTTATAATTATGAGACACTACAGTCTGCTCCTCCTGTGTTATATTTATGAGACACTAAAGTCTGCTCCTCTTGTATTATAATTATGAGACACTACAGTCTGCTCCTCCTGTATAATAATTATGAGACACTACAGTCTGATCCTCCTGTATTATAATTATGAGACACTACAGTCTGCTCCTCCTGTGTTATAATTATGAGACACTACAGTCTGCTCCTCTTGTATTATAATTATGAGACACTACAGTCTGCTCCTCCTGTATAATAATTATGAGACACTATAGTCTGATCCTCCTGTATTATAATTATGAGACACTACAGTCTGCTCCTCCTGTATTATTATTATGAGACACTACAGTCTGCTCCTCCTGTATTATAATTATGAGACACTACAGTCTGCTCCTCCTGTGTTATAATTATGAGACACTACAGTCTGCTCCTCCTGTATTATAATTATGAGACACTACAGTCTGCTCCTCCTGTATTATAGTTATGAGACACTACAGTCTGCTCCTCCTGTAATATAATTATGAGACACTACAGTCTGCTCCTCCTGTATAATAATTATGAGACACTACAATCTGTATCTCCTGTGTTATAACTATGAGATACTACAGTCTGCTCCTCCTGTATTATAATTATGAGACACTACAGTCTGCTCCTCCTGTATTATAATTATGAGACACTACAGTCTGCTCCTCCTGTGTTAGAATTATGAGACACTTCAGTCTGCTCCTCCTTTGTTATAATTATGAGACACTACAGTCTGCTCCTCCTGCATTATAATTATGAGACACTACAGTCTGCTCCTCCTGTGTTATAATTATGAGACACTACAGTCTGCTCCTCCTGTGTTATAATTATGAGACACTACAGTCTGCTCCTCCTGTGTTATAATTATGAGACACTACAGTCTGCTCCTCCTGTGTTATAATTATGAGACACTACAGTCTGCTCCTCCTGTGTTATAATTATGAGACACTAAAGTCTGCTCCTCTTGTATTATAATTATGAGACACTACAGTCTGCTCCTCCTGTATAATAATTATGAGACACTACAGTCTGATCCTCCTGTATTATAATTATGAGACACTACAGTCTGCTCCTCCTGTGTTATAATTATGAGACACTACAGTCTGCTCCTCCTGTATTATAATTGAGACACTACAGTCTGCTTATCCTGTATTATAATTATGAGACACTACAGTCTGCTCCTCCTGTATTATAATTGAGACACTACAGTCCGCTCCTCCTGTGTTATAATTATGAGACACTACAGTCTGCTCCTCCTGTATTATAATTGAGACACTACAGTCTACTCTTCCTGTATTATAATTATAAGACACTACAGTCTGCTCCTCCTGTATTATTATTATGAGACGCTACAGTCTGCTCCTCCTGTGTTATAATTATGAGACACTACAGTCTGCTCCTCCTGTGTTATAATTATGAGACACTAAAGTCTGCTCCTCTTGTATTATAATTATGAGACACTACAGTCTGCTCCTCCTGTATAATAATTATGAGACACTACAGTCTGATCCTCCTGTATTATAATTATGAGACACTACAGTCTGCTCCTCCTGTGTTATAATTATGAGACACTACAGTCTGCTCCTCTTGTATTATAATTATGAGACACTACAGTCTGCTCCTCCTGTATAATAATTATGAGACACTACAGTCTGATCCTCCTGTATTATATTTATGAGACACTACAGTCTGCTCCTCCTGTGTTATAATTATGAGACACTACAGTCTGCTCCTCCTGTATTATAATTATGAGACACTACAGTATGCTCCTCCTGTTATATAATTATGATACACTACAGTCTGCTCCTCCTGTATTATAATTATGAGACACTACAGTCTGCTCCTCCTGTATTATTATTATGAGACACTACAGTCTGCTCCTCCTGTGTTATAATTATGAGACACTACAGTCTGCTCCTCCTGTATTATAATTATGAGACACTACAGTATGCTCCTCCTGTATTATAGTTATGAGACACTACAGTCTGCTCCTCCTGTTATATAATAAAGAGACACTACAGTCTGCTCCTCCTGTGTTATAATTATGAGACACTACATTCTGCTCCTCCTGTATTATTATTATGAGACACTACAGTCTGCTCCACCTGTAAAATAATTATGAGACACTACAGTCTGCTCCTCCTGTGTTATAATTATGAGACACTAAAGTCTGCTCCTCCTGTATTATAATTATGAGACACTACAATCTGTTCCTCCTGTGTTATAACTATGAGACACTACAGTCTGCTCCTCCTGTGTTATAATTATGAGACACTACAGTCTGCTCCTCCTGTGTTATAATTATGAGACACTCAGTCTGCTCCTCCAGTGTTATAATTATGAGACACTACAGTCTGCTCCTCCTGTGTTATAATTATGAGACACTAAAGTCTGCTCCTCTTGTATTATAATTATGAGACACTACAGTCTGCTCCTCCTGTATAATAATTATGAGACACTACAATCTGTTCCTCCTGTGTTATAACTATGAGACACTACAGTCTGCTCCTCCTGTGTTATAATTATGAGACACTACAGTCTGCTCCTCCTGTGTTATAATTATGAGACACTCAGTCTGCTCCTCCAGTGTTATAATTATGAGACACTACAGTCTGCTCCTCCTGTGTTATAATTATGAGACACTAAAGTCTGCTCCTCTTGTATTATAATTATGAGACACTACAGTCTGCTCCTCCTGTATAATAATTATGAGACACTACAGTCTGATCCTCCTGTATTATAATTATGAGACACTACAGTCTGCTCCTCCTGTGTTATAATTATGAGACACTACAGTCTGCTCCTCCTGTATTATAATTGAGACACTACAGTCTGCTTATCCTGTATTATAATTATGAGACACTACAGTCTGCTCCTCCTGTATTATAATTGAGACACTACAGTCCGCTCCTCCTGTGTTATAATTATGAGACACTACAGTCTGCTCCTCCTGTATTATAATTGAGACACTACAGTCTACTCTTCCTGTATTATAATTATAAGACACTACAGTCTGCTCCTCCTGTATTATTATTATGAGACGCTACAGTCTGCTCCTCCTGTGTTATAATTATGAGACACTACAGTCTGCTCCTCCTGTGTTATAATTATGAGACACTAAAGTCTGCTCCTCTTGTATTATAATTATGAGACACTACAGTCTGCTCCTCCTGTATAATAATTATGAGACACTACAGTCTGATCCTCCTGTATTATAATTATGAGACACTACAGTCTGCTCCTCCTGTGTTATAATTATGAGACACTACAGTCTGCTCCTCTTGTATTATAATTATGAGACACTACAGTCTGCTCCTCCTGTATAATAATTATGAGACACTACAGTCTGATCCTCCTGTATTATATTTATGAGACACTACAGTCTGCTCCTCCTGTATTATTATTATGAGACACTACAGTCTGCTCCTCCTGTGTTATAATTATGAGACACTACAGTCTGCTCCTCCTGTGTTATAATTATGAGACACTACAGTCTGCTCCTCCTGTGTTATATTTATGAGACACTACAGTCTGCTCCTCCTGTAATATAATTATGAGACACTACAGTCTGCTCCTCCTGTATAATAATTATGAGACACTACAATCTGTTCCTCCTGTGTTATATCTATGAGATACTACAGTCTGCTCCTCCTGTATTATAATTATGAGACACTACAGTCTGCTCCTCCTGTATTATAATTATGAGACACTACAGTCTGCTCCTCCTGTGTTAGAATTATGAGACACTTCAGTCTGCTCCTCCTGTGTTATAATTATGAGACACTACAGTCTGCTCCTCCTGTGTTATAATTATGAGACACTACAGTCTGCTCCTCCTGTGTTATAATTATGAGACACTACAGTCTGCTCCTCCTGCATTATAATAATGAGACACTACAGTCTGCTCCTCCTGTGTTATAATTATGAGACAGTACAGTCTGCTCCACATGTGTTATAATTATGAGACACTACAGTCTACTCTTCCTGTATTATAATTATAAGACACTACAGTCTGCTCCTCCTGTATTATTATTATGAGACACTACAGTCTGCTCCTCCTGTGTTATAATTATGAGACACTACAGTCTGCTCCTCCTGTGTTATAATTATGAGACACTACATTCTGCTCCTCCTGTATTATTATTATGAGACACTACAGTCTGCTCCTCCTGTGTTATAATTATGAGACACTACAGCCTGCTCCTCCTGTATTATTATTATTATTATTATTATTATTATTATTATTATTATTATTATTATTATTATTATTATTATTATTATTATTATTATTAGACACTACAGTTTGTTCATCCTGTGTTATAATTATGAGACACTACAGTCTGCTCCTCCTGTGTTATAATTATGAGACACTTCAGTCTGCTCCTCCTTTGTTATAATTATGAGACACTACAGTGTGCTCCTCCTGCATTATAATTATGAGATACTACAGTCTGCTCCTTGTGTACCATAATTATGAGACACTACAGTCTGCTCCTCCTGTATTATAATTGAGACACTACAGTCTGCTTATCCTGTATTATAATTATGAGACACTACAGTCTGCTCCTCCTGTTTTATAATTGAGACACTACAGTCTGTTCCTCCTGTGTTATAATTATGAGACACTACAGTCTTCTCCTCCTGTGTTATAATTATGAGACACTACAGTCTGCTCCTCCTGTGTTATAATTATGAGAGACTTAAGTCTGCTACTCCTGTGTTATAATTATGAGAGACTACAGTCTGCTCCTCCTGCATTATAATTATGAGACACTACAGTCTTCTCCTCCTGTGTTCTTATTATAAGACACTACAGTCTGCTCTACTGTGTTATAATTATAAGACACTACACTCTGCTCCTCCTGTGTTATAATTATGAGACACTACAGTCAGCTCCTCCTGTGTTATAATTATGAGACACTACAGTCTGCTCCTCCTGTGCTATAATTATGAGACACTACAGTCTGCTCCTATTGTGAAATAATTATGAGACACTACAGTCTGCTCCTCCTGTTTTATAATTATGAGACACTACAGTCTGCTCCTCCTGCATTATAATTATGAGACACTACAGTCTGCTCCTCCTGTGTTATAATTATGAGACAATACAGTCTGCTCCTCCTGTGTTATAATTATGAGACACTACAGTCTGCTCCTCCTGCATTGTAATTATGAGACACTACAGTATGCTCCTCCTGTGTTATAATTATGAGACACTACAGTCTGCTCCTCCTGTATTATAATTATGAGACACTACAGTCTGCTCCACCTGTAAAATAATTATGAGACACTACAGTCTGCTCCTCCTGTGTTATAATTATGAGACACTAAAGTCTGCTCCTCCTGTATTATAATCATGAGACACTACAATCTGTTCCTCCTGTGTTATAACTATGAGACACTACAGTCTGCTCCACCTGTAATATAATTATGAGACACTACAGTCTGCTCCTCCTGTGTTTTAATTATGAGACACTACAGTCTGCTCCTCCTGTGTTATAATTATGAGACACTAAAGTCTGCTCCTCTTGTATTATAATTATGAGACACTACAGTCTGCTCCTCCTGTATAATAATTATGAGACACTACAGTCTGCTCCTCCTGTTGTATAATTATGAGACACTAAAGTCTGCTCCTCCTGTGTTTTAATTATGAGACACTACAGTCTTCTCCTCCTGTGTTATAATTATGAGACACTACAGTCTGCTCCTCCTGTGTTATAATTATGAGAGACTTAAGTCTGCTACTCCTGTGTTATAATTATGAGAGACTACAGTCTGCTCCTCCTACATTATAATTATGAGACACTACAGTCTTCTCCTCCTGTGTTCTTATTATAAGACACTACAGTCTGCTCTACTGTGTTATAATTATGAGACACTACACTCTGCTCCTCCTGTGTTATAATTATGAGACACTACAGTCAGCTCCTCCTGTGTTATAATTATGAGACACTACAGTCTGCTCCTCCTGTGCTATAATTATGAGACACTACAGTCTGCTCCTATTGTGAAATAATTATGAGACACTACAGTCTGCTCCTCCTGTGTTATAATTGTGAGACACTACAGTCTGCTCTTCCTGTGTTCTTATTATAAGACACTACAGTCTGCTCTACCTGTGTTATAATTATGAGACACTACAGTCTGCTCCTCCTGTGTTATAATTATGAGACACTACAGTCTGCTCCTCCTGTGTTATAATTATGAGACACTACAGTCTGCTCTTCCTGTGTTATAATTATGAGACACTACAGTCTGCTCCTCCTGTGTTATAATCATGCGACACTACAGTCTGCTCATCCTGTGTTATATTTATGAGACACTACAGTCTGCTCCTCCTGTGTTATAATTATAAGACACTACAGTGTGCTCCTCCTGCATTATAATTATGAGATACTACAGTCTGCTCCTTGTGTACCATAATTATGAGACACTACAGTCTGCTCCTCCTGTATTATAATTGAGACACTACAGTCTGCTTATCCTGTATTATAATTATGAGACACTACAGTCTGCTCCTCCTGTATTATAATTGAGACACTACAGTCTGCTCCTCCTGTGTTATAATTATGAGACACTACAGTCTGCTCCTCCTGTATTATAATTGAGACACTACAGTCTACTCTTCCTGTATTATAATTATAAGACACTACAGTCTGCTCCTCCTGTATTATTATTATGAGACGCTACAGTCTGCTCCTCCTGTGTTATAATTATGAGACACTACAGTCTGCTCCTTCTGGTGTTATAATTATGAGACACTAAAGTCTGCTCCTCTTGTATTATAATTATGAGACACTACAGTCTGCTCCTCCTGTATAATAATTATGAGACACTACAGTCTGATCCTCCTGTGTTATAATTATGAGACACTACAGTCTGCTCCTCCTGTGTTATAATTATGAGACACTACAGTCTGCTCCTCCTGTGTTATAATTATGAGACACTACAGTCTGCTTCTCTTGTATTATAATTATGAGACACTACAGTCTGCTCCTCCTGTATAATAATTATGAGACACTACAGTCTGATCCTCCTGTATTATATTTATGAGACACTACAGTCTGCTCCTCCTGTATTATTATTATGAGACACTACAGTCTGCTCCTCCTGTGTTATAATTATGAGACACTACAGTCTGCTCCTCCTGTATTATAATTATGAGACACTACAGTCTGCTCCTCCTGTATTATAGTTATGAGACACTACAGTCTGCTCCTCCTGTAATATAATTATGAGACACTACAGTCTGCTCCTCCTGTATAATAATTATGAGACACTACAATCTGTTCCTCCTGTGTTATAACTATGAGATACTACAGTCGGCTCCTCCTGTATTATAATTATGAGACACTACAGTCTGCTCCTCCTGTATTATAATTATGAGACACTACAGTCTGCTCCTCCTGTATTATATTTATGAGACACTACAGTCTGCTCCTCCTGTGTTAGAATTATGAGACACTTCAGTCTGCTCCTCCTGTGTTATAATTATGAGACACTACAGTCTGCTCCTCCTGTGTTATAATTATGAGACACTACAGTCTGCTCCTCCTGTGTTATAATTATGAGACACTACAGTCTGCTCCTCCTGTGTTATAATTATGAGACACTACAGTCTGCTCCTCCTGCATTATAATTATGAGACACTACAGTCTGCTCCTCCTGTGTTATAATTATGAGACACTACAGTCTGCTCCTCCTGTGTTATAATTATGAGACACTACAGTCTGCTCCTCCTGTGTTATAATTATGAGACACTACAGTCTGCTCCTCCTGCATTATAATTATGAGACACTACAGTCTGCTCCTCCTGTGTTATAATTATGAGACACTACAGTCTGCTCCACATGTGTTATAATTATGAGACACTACAGTCTACTCTTCCTGTATTATAATTATAAGACACTACAGTCTGCTCCTCCTGTATTATTATTATGAGACGCTACAGTCTGCTCCTCCTGTGTTATAATTATGAGACACTACAGTCTGCTCCTCCTGTGTTATAATTATGAGACACTACAGTCTGCTCCTCCTGTATTATTATTATGAGACACTACAGTCTGCTCCTCCTGTGTTATAATTATGAGACACTACAGTCTGCTCCTCCTGTGTTATAATTATGAGACACTACAGTCTGCTCCTCCTGTATTATAATTATGAGACACTACAGTATGCTCCTCCTGTATTATAGTTATGAGACACTACAGTCTGCTCCTCCTGTTATATAATAATGAGACACTACAGTCTGCTCCTCCTGTGTTATAATTATGAGACACTACATTCTGCTCCTCCTGTATTATTATTATGAGACACTACAGTCTGCTCCACCTGTAAAAAAAATTATGAGACACTACAGTCTGCTCCTCCTGTGTTATAATTATGAGACACTACAGTCTGCTCCTCCTGTGTTATAATTATGAGACACTACAGTCTGCTCCTCCTGTATTATAATTATGAGACACTACAGTATGCTCCTCCTGTTATATAATTATGATACACTACAGTCTGCTCCTCCTGTATTATAATTATGAGACACTACAGTCTGCTCCTCCTGTATTATTATTATGAGACACTACAGTCTGCTCCTCCTGTGTTATAATTATGAGACACTACAGTCTGCTCCTCCTGTATTATAATTATGAGACACTACAGTATGCTCCTCCTGTATTATAGTTATGAGACACTACAGTCTGCTCCTCCTGTTATATAATAAAGAGACACTACAGTCTGCTCCTCCTGTGTTATAATTATGAGACACTACATTCTGCTCCTCCTGTATTATTATTATGAGACACTACAGTCTGCTCCACCTGTAAAATAATTATGAGACACTACAGTCTGCTCCTCCTGTGTTATAATTATGAGACACTAAAGTCTGCTCCTCCTGTATTATAATTATGAGACACTACAATCTGTTCCTCCTGTGTTATAACTATGAGACACTACAGTCTGCTCCTCCTGTGTTATAATTATGAGACACTACAGTCTGCTCCTCCTGTGTTATAATTATGAGACACTCAGTCTGCTCCTCCAGTGTTATAATTATGAGACACTACAGTCTGCTCCTCCTGTATTACAATTATGAGACACTACAGTCTGCTCCTCCTGTGTTATAATTATGAGACACTACAGTCTGCTCCTCCTGTGTTATAATTATTAGACACTACAGTCTTCTCCTCCTGTTATATAATAATGAGACACTACAGTCTGCTCCTCCTGTGTTATAATTATGAGACACTACAGTCTGCTCCTCCTGTATTATAATTATGAGACACTACAATCTGTTCCTCCTGTGTTATAACTATGAGACACTACAGTCTGCTCCACCTGTAATATAATTATGAGACACTACAGTCTGCTCCTCCTGTGTTATAATTATGAGACACTAAAGTCTGCTCCTCTTGTATTATAATTATGAGACACTACAGTCTGCTCCTCCTGTATAATAATTATGAGACACTACAGTCTGATCCTCCTGTATTATAATTATGAGACACTACAGTCTGCTCCTCCTGTATTATTATTATAAGACACTACAGTCTGCTCCTCCTGTGTTATAATTATGAGACACTACAGCCTGCTCCTCCTGTATTATTATTATTATTATTATTATTATTATTATTATTATTATTATTATTATTATTATTATTATTATTATTATGAGACACTACAGTCTGTTCCTCCTGTGTTATAATTATGAGACACTACAGTCTGCTCCTCCTGTGTTATAATTATGAGACACTTCAGTCTGCTCCTCCTTTGTTATAATTATGAGACACTACAGTCTGCTCCTCCTGTTTTATAATTATGAGACACTACAGTCTGCTCCTCCTGCATTATAATTATGAGACACTACAGTCTGCTCCTCCTGCATTATAATTATGAGACACTACAGTCTGCTCCTCCTGTTGTATAATTAGGAGACACTACAGTCTGCTCCTCCTGTGTTATAATTATGAGACACTCAGTCTGCTCCTCCAATGTTATAATTATGAGACACTACAGTCTGCTCCTCCTGTGTTATAATTATGAGACACTACAGTCTGCTCCTCTTGTATTATAATTATGAGACACTACAGTCTGCTCCTCCTGTATAATAATTATGAGACACTACAGTCTGATCCTCCTGTATTATAATTATGAGACACTACAGTCTGCTCCTCCTGTATTATTATTATAAGACACTACAGTCTGCTCCTCCTGTGTTATAATTATGAGACACTACAGTCTGCTCCTCCAGTGTTATAATTATGAGTCACTACAGTCTGCTCCTCCTGGGTTATAATTATGAGACACTACAGTCTGCTCCACCTGTGTTATAATTATGAGACACTACAGTCTGCTCCTCCTGCATTATAATTATGAGACACTACAGTCTGCTCCTCCTGTGTTATAATTATGAGACAATACAGTCTGCTCCTCCTGTGTTATAATTATGAGACAATACAGTCTGCTCCTCCAGTGTTATAATTATGAGACACTACAGTCTGCTCCTCCTGTGTTATAATTATGAGACACTAAAGTCTGCTCCTCCTGTTGTATAATTAGGAGACACTACAGTCTGCTCCTCCTGTGTTATAATTATGAGACACTCAGTCTGCTCCTCCAATGTTATAATTATGAGACACTACAGTCTGCTCCTCCTGTGTTATAATTATGAGACACTACAGTCTGCTCCTCCTGTGTTATAATTATGAGACACTCAGTCTGCTCCTCCAATCTTATAATTATGAGACACTACAGTCTGCTCCTCCTGTGTTATAATTATGAGACACTACAGTCTGCTCCTCCTGTGTTATAATTATGAGACACTACAGTCTGCTCCTCCTGCATTATAATTATGAGACACTACAGTCTGCTCCTCCTGTATTATAATTATGAGACACTACAGTCTGCTCCTCCTGTATTATTATTATGAGACCCTACAGTCTGCTCCTCCTGCATTATAATTATGAGACACTACAGTCTGCTCCTCCTGTATTATAATTATGAGACACTACAGTCTGCTCCTCCTGTAATATTATTATGAGACACTACAGTCTGCTCCACCTGTAAAATAATTATGAGACACTACAAGCTGCTCCTCCTGTGTTATAATTATGAAACACTAAAGTCTGCTCCTCCTGTGTTATAATTATGAGACACTACAATCTGTTCCTCCTGTGTTATAACTATGAGACACTACAGTCTGCTCCACCTGTAATATAATTATGAGACAATACAGTCTGCTCCTCCTGTGTTATAATTATGAGACACTAAAGTCTGCTCCTCCTGTATTATAATTATGAGACACTACAGTCTGCTCCTCCTGTATTATAATTATGAGACACTACAGTCTGCTCCTCCTGTGTTATAATTATGAGACACTAAAGTCTGCTCCTCCTGTATTATAATTATGAGACACTACAGTCTGCTCCTCCTGTATTATAATTATGAGACACTACAGTCTGCTCCTCCTGCATTATAATTATGAGACACTATAGTCTGCTCCTCCTGTGTTATAATTATGAGACACTACAGTCTGCTCCTCCTGTTTTATAATTATGAGACACTACAGTCTGCTTCTCCTGTGTTATAATTATGAGACAATACAGTCTGCTCCTCCTGTGTTATAATTATGAGACATTACAGTCTGCTCCTCCTGTGTTATAATTATGAGACACTAAAGTCTGCTCTTCCTGTTGTATAATTATGAGACACTACAGTCTGCTCCTCCAGTGTTATAATTATGAGACACTACAGTCTGCTCCTCCTGTGTTATAATTATGAGAGTCTAAAGTCTGCTCCTCCTGTATTATAATTATGAGACACTACAATCTGTTCCTCCTGTGTTATAACTATGAGACACTACAGTCTGCTCCACCTGTAATATAATTATGAGACACTAAAGTCTGCTCCTCCTTTGTTATAATTATGAGACAATACAGTCTGCTCCTCCAGTGTTATAATTATGAGACACTACAGTCTGCTCCTCCTGTGTTATAATTATGAGAGTCTAAAGTCTGCTCCTCCTGTATTATAATTATGAGACACTACAATCTGTTCCTCCTGTGTTATAACTATGAGACACTACAGTCTGCTCCTCCTTTGTTATAATTATGAGACAATACAGTCTTCTCCTCCTGTTTTATAATTATGAGACACTACAGTCTGCTCCTCCTGTGTTATAATTATGAGACAATACAGTCTGCTCCTCCTGTGTTATAATTATGAGACACTACAGTCTGCTCCTCCTGTGTTATAATTATGAGACACTAAAGTCTGCTCCTCCTGTTGTATAATTAGGAGAAACTACAGTCTGCTCCTCCTGTGTTATAATTATAAGACACTCAGTCTGCTCCTCCAGTGTTATAATTATGAGACACTACAGTCTGCTCCTCCTGTGTTATAATTATTAGACACTACAGTCTTCTCCTCCTGTTATACAATAATGAGACACTACAGTCTGCTCCTCCTGTGTTATAATTATGAGACACTACAGTCTGCTCCTCCTGTATTATAATTATGAGACACTACAGTCTGCTCCTCCTGTATTATAATTATGAGACACTACAGTCTGCTCCTCCTGTATTATTATTATGAGACACTACAGTCTGCTCCTCCTGTGTTATAATTATGAGACACTACAGTCTGCTCCTCCTGTGTAATAATTATGAGACACTACAGTCTGCTCCTCCTGTATTATAATTATGAGACACTACAGTCTGCTCCTCCTGTATTATAGTTATGAGACACTACAGTCTGCTCCTCCTGTATTATAATTATGAGACACTACAGTCTGCTCCTCCTGTATAATAATTATGAGACACTACAGTCTGCTCCTCCTGTAAAATAATTATGAGACACTACAGTCTGCTCCTCGTGTATAATAATTATGAGACACTACAATCTGTTCCTCCTGTGTTATAACTATGAGACACTACAGTCTGCTCCTCCTGTATTATAATTATGAGACACTACAGTCTGCTCCTCCTGTATTATAAATATGAGACACTACAGTCTGCTCCTCCTGTATTATAATTATGAGACACTACAGTCTGCTCCACCTGTAAAATAATTATGAGACACTACAGTCTGCTCCTCCTGTGTTATAATTATGAGACACTAAAGTCTGCTCCTCCTGTATTATAATTGAGACACTACAGTCTACTCTTCCTGTATTATAATTATAAGACACTTCAGTCTGCTCCTCCTGTATTATTATTATTATGAGACGCTACAGTCTGCTCCTCCTGTGTTACAATTATGAGACACTACAGTCTGCTCCTCCTGTGTTATAATTATGAGACACTAAAGTCTGCTCCTCTTGTATTATAATTATGAGACACTACAGTCTGCTCCTCCTGTATAATAATTATGAGACACTACAGTCTGATCCTCCTGTATTATTATTATGAGACAATACAGTCTGTTCCTTCTGTGTTATAATTATGAGACACTACAGTCTGCTCCTCCTGTGTTATTATTATGAGACGCTACAGTCTGCTCCTCCTGTGTTATAATTATGAGACACTACAGTCTGCTCCTCCTGTGTTATAATTATGAGACACTAAAGTCTGCTCCTCTTGTATTATAATTATGAGACACTACAGTCTGCTCCTCCTGCATTATAATTATGAGACACTACAGTCTGCTCCTCCTGTGTTATAATTATGAGACACTACAGTCTGCTCCTCCTGTATTATTATTATTATTATTATTATTATTATTATTATTATTATTATTATTATTATTATTATTATTATTATTATTATTATTATTATTATGAGACACTACAGTCTGTTCCTTCTGTGTTATAATTATGAGACACTACAGTCTGCTCCTCCTGTGTTATTATTATGAGACGCTACAGTCTGCTCCTCCTGTGTTATAATTATGAGACACTACAGTCTGCTCCTCCTGTGTTATAATTATGAGACACTAAAGTCTGCTCCTCTTGTATTATAATTATGAGACAATACAGTCTGCTCCTCCTGTATTATTATTATGAGACACTACAGTCTGCTCCTCCTGTGTTATAATTATGAGACACTACAGTCTGCTCCTCCTGTGTTATATTTATAAGACACTACAGTCTGCTCCTCCTGTATTATAATTATGAGACACTACAGTCTGCTCCTCCTGTATTATAATTATGAGACACTACAGTCTGCTCCTCCTGTGTTATAATTATAAGACACTACAGTCTGCTCCTCCTGTATTATAATTATGAGACACTACAGTCTGCTCCTCCTGTATTATAGTTATGAGACACTACAGTCTGCTCCTCCTGTATTATAATTATGAGACACTACAGTCTGTTCCTCCTGTAATATAATTATGAGACACTACAGTCTGCTCCTCCTGTATAATAATTATCAGACACTACAATCTGTTCCTCCTGTGTTATAACTATGAGATACTACAGTCTGCTCCTCCTGTGATATAATTATGAGACACTACAGTCTGCTCCTCCAGTTGTTATAATTATGAGACACTACATTCTGCTCCTCCTGTGATATAATTATGAGACACTACAGTCTGCTCCTCCAGTTGTTATAATTATGAGACACTACAGTCTGCTCCTCCTGCATTATAATTGTGAGACACTACAGTCTGCTCCTCCTGTGTGATAATTATGAGACACTACAGTCTGCTCCACCTGTAATATAATTATGAGACAATACAGTCTGCTCCTCCTGTGTTATAATTATGAGACACTAAAGTCTGCTCCTCCTGTATTATAATTATGAGACACTACAGTCTGCTCCTCCTGTATTATAATTATGAGACACTACAGTCTGCTCCTCCTGTGTTATAATTATGAGACACTAAAGTCTGCTCCTCCTGTATTATAATTATGAGACACTACAGTCTGCTCCTCCTGTATTATAATTATGAGACACTACAGTCTGCTCCTCCTGCATTATAATTATGAGACACTATAGTCTGCTCCTCCTGTGTTATAATTATGAGACACTACAGTCTGCTCCTCCTGTATTATAATTATGAGACACTACAGTCTGCTCCACCTGTAAAATAATTATGAGACACTACAGTCTGCTCCTCCTGTGTTATAATTATGAGACACTAAAGTCTGCTCCTCCTGTATTATAATTGAGACACTACAGTCTACTCTTCCTGTATTATAATTATAAGACACTTCAGTCTGCTCCTCCTGTATTATTATTATTATGAGACGCTACAGTCTGCTCCTCCTGTGTTACAATTATGAGACACTACAGTCTGCTCCTCCTGTGTTATAATTATGAGACACTAAAGTCTGCTCCTCTTGTATTATAATTATGAGACACTACAGTCTGCTCCTCCTGTATAATAATTATGAGACACTACAGTCTGATCCTCCTGTATTATTATTATGAGACAATACAGTCTGTTCCTTCTGTGTTATAATTATGAGACACTACAGTCTGCTCCTCCTGTGTTATTATTATGAGACGCTACAGTCTGCTCCTCCTGTGTTATAATTATGAGACACTACAGTCTGCTCCTCCTGTGTTATAATTATGAGACACTAAAGTCTGCTCCTCTTGTATTATAATTATGAGACACTACAGTCTGCTCCTCCTGCATTATAATTATGAGACACTACAGTCTGCTCCTCCTGTGTTATAATTATGAGACACTACAGTCTGCTCCTCCTGTATTATTATTATTATTATTATTATTATTATTATTATTATTATTATTATTATTATTATTATTATTATTATTATTATTATGAGACACTACAGTCTGTTCCTTCTGTGTTATAATTATGAGACACTACAGTCTGCTCCTCCTGTGTTATTATTATGAGACGCTACAGTCTGCTCCTCCTGTGTTATAATTATGAGACACTACAGTCTGCTCCTCCTGTGTTATAATTATGAGACACTAAAGTCTGCTCCTCTTGTATTATAATTATGAGACAATACAGTCTGCTCCTCCTGTATTATTATTATGAGACACTACAGTCTGCTCCTCCTGTGTTATAATTATGAGACACTACAGTCTGCTCCTCCTGTGTTATATTTATAAGACACTACAGTCTGCTCCTCCTGTATTATAATTATGAGACACTACAGTCTGCTCCTCCTGTATTATAATTATGAGACACTACAGTCTGCTCCTCCTGTGTTATAATTATAAGACACTACAGTCTGCTCCTCCTGTATTATAATTATGAGACACTACAGTCTGCTCCTCCTGTATTATAGTTATGAGACACTACAGTCTGCTCCTCCTGTATTATAATTATGAGACACTACAGTCTGTTCCTCCTGTAATATAATTATGAGACACTACAGTCTGCTCCTCCTGTATAATAATTATCAGACACTACAATCTGTTCCTCCTGTGTTATAACTATGAGATACTACAGTCTGCTCCTCCTGTGATATAATTATGAGACACTACAGTCTGCTCCTCCAGTTGTTATAATTATGAGACACTACATTCTGCTCCTCCTGTGATATAATTATGAGACACTACAGTCTGCTCCTCCAGTTGTTATAATTATGAGACACTACAGTCTGCTCCTCCTGCATTATAATTGTGAGACACTACAGTCTGCTCCTCCTGTGTGATAATTATGAGACACTACAGTCTGCTCCACCTGTAATATAATTATGAGACAATACAGTCTGCTCCTCCTGTGTTATAATTATGAGACACTAAAGTCTGCTCCTCCTGTATTATAATTATGAGACACTACAGTCTGCTCCTCCTGTATTATAATTATGAGACACTACAGTCTGCTCCTCCTGTGTTATAATTATGAGACACTAAAGTCTGCTCCTCCTGTATTATAATTATGAGACACTACAGTCTGCTCCTCCTGTATTATAATTATGAGACACTACAGTCTGCTCCTCCTGCATTATAATTATGAGACACTATAGTCTGCTCCTCCTGTGTTATAATTATGAGACACTACAGTCTGCTCCTCCTGTTTTATAATTATGAGACACTACAGTCTGCTTCTCCTGTGTTATAATTATGAGACAATACAGTCTGCTCCTCCTGTGTTATAATTATGAGACATTACAGTCTGCTCCTCCTGTGTTATAATTATGAGACACTAAAGTCTGCTCTTCCTGTTGTATAATTATGAGACACTACAGTCTGCTCCTCCAGTGTTATAATTATGAGACACTACAGTCTGCTCCTCCTGTGTTATAATTATGAGAGTCTAAAGTCTGCTCCTCCTGTATTATAATTATGAGACAATACAATCTGTTCCTCCTGTGTTATAACTATGAGACACTACAGTCTGCTCCACCTGTAATATAATTATGAGACACTAAAGTCTGCTCCTCCTTTGTTATAATTATGAGACAATACAGTCTGCTCCTCCAGTGTTATAATTATGAGACACTACAGTCTGCTCCTCCTGTGTTATAATTATGAGAGTCTAAAGTCTGCTCCTCCTGTATTATAATTATGAGACACTACAATCTGTTCCTCCTGTGTTATAACTATGAGACACTACAGTCTGCTCCTCCTTTGTTATAATTATGAGACAATACAGTCTTCTCCTCCTGTTTTATAATTATGAGACACTACAGTCTGCTCCTCCTGTGTTATAATTATGAGACAATACAGTCTGCTCCTCCTGTGTTATAATTATGAGACACTACAGTCTGCTCCTCCTGTGTTATAATTATGAGACACTAAAGTCTGCTCCTCCTGTTGTATAATTAGGAGAAACTACAGTCTGCTCCTCCTGTGTTATAATTATAAGACACTCAGTCTGCTCCTCCAGTGTTATAATTATGAGACACTACAGTCTGCTCCTTCTGTGTTATAATTATTAGACACTACAGTCTTCTCCTCCTGTTATACAATAATGAGACACTACAGTCTGCTCCTCCTGTGTTATAATTATGAGACACTACAGTCTGCTCCTCCTGTATTATAATTATGAGACACTACAGTCTGCTCCTCCTGTATTATAATTATGAGACACTACAGTCTGCTCCTCCTGTATTATTATTATGAGACACTACAGTCTGCTCCTCCTGTGTTATAATTATGAGACACTACAGTCTGCTCCTCCTGTGTAATAATTATGAGACACTACAGTCTGCTCCTCCTGTATTATAATTATGAGACACTACAGTCTGCTCCTCCTGTATTATAGTTATGAGACACTACAGTCTGCTCCTCCTGTATTATAATTATGAGACACTACAGTCTGCTCCTCCTGTATAATAATTATGAGACACTACAGTCTGCTCCTCCTGTAAAATAATTATGAGACACTACAGTCTGCTCCTCGTGTATAATAATTATGAGACACTACAATCTGTTCCTCCTGTGTTATAACTATGAGACACTACAGTCTGCTCCTCCTGTATTATAATTATGAGACACTACAGTCTGCTCCTCCTGTATTATAAATATGAGACACTACAGTCTGCTCCTCCTGTATTATAATTATGAGACACTACAGTCTGCTCCACCTGTAAAATAATTATGAGACACTACAGTCTGCTCCTCCTGTGTTATAATTATGAGACACTAAAGTCTGCTCCTCCTGTATTATAATTGAGACACTACAGTCTACTCTTCCTGTATTATAATTATAAGACACTTCAGTCTGCTCCTCCTGTATTATTATTATTATGAGACGCTACAGTCTGCTCCTCCTGTGTTACAATTATGAGACACTACAGTCTGCTCCTCCTGTGTTATAATTATGAGACACTAAAGTCTGCTCCTCTTGTATTATAATTATGAGACACTACAGTCTGCTCCTCCTGTATAATAATTATGAGACACTACAGTCTGATCCTCCTGTATTATTATTATGAGACAATACAGTCTGTTCCTTCTGTGTTATAATTATGAGACACTACAGTCTGCTCCTCCTGTGTTATTATTATGAGACGCTACAGTCTGCTCCTCCTGTGTTATAATTATGAGACACTACAGTCTGCTCCTCCTGTGTTATAATTATGAGACACTAAAGTCTGCTCCTCTTGTATTATAATTATGAGACACTACAGTCTGCTCCTCCTGCATTATAATTATGAGACACTACAGTCTGCTCCTCCTGTGTTATAATTATGAGACACTACAGTCTGCTCCTCCTGTATTATTATTATTATTATTATTATTATTATTATTATTATTATTATTATTATTATTATTATTATTATTATTATTATTATTATTATTATTATTATTATTATGAGACACTACAGTCTGTTCCTTCTGTGTTATAATTATGAGACACTACAGTCTGCTCCTCCTGTGTTATTATTATGAGACGCTACAGTCTGCTCCTCCTGTGTTATAATTATGAGACACTACAGTCTGCTCCTCCTGTGTTATAATTATGAGACACTAAAGTCTGCTCCTCTTGTATTATAATTATGAGACAATACAGTCTGCTCCTCCTGTATTATTATTATGAGACACTACAGTCTGCTCCTCCTGTGTTATAATTATGAGACACTACAGTCTGCTCCTCCTGTGTTATATTTATAAGACACTACAGTCTGCTCCTCCTGTATTATAATTATGAGACACTACAGTCTGCTCCTCCTGTATTATAATTATAAGACACTACAGTCTGCTCCTCCTGTGTTATAATTATAAGACACTACAGTCTGCTCCTCCTGTATTATAATTATGAGACACTACAGTCTGCTCCTCCTGTATTATAGTTATGAGACACTACAGTCTGCTCCTCCTGTATTATAATTATGAGACACTACAGTCTGTTCCTCCTGTAATATAATTATGAGACACTACAGTCTGCTCCTCCTGTATAATAATTATCAGACACTACAATCTGTTCCTCCTGTGTTATAACTATGAGATACTACAGTCTGCTCCTCCTGTGATATAATTATGAGACACTACAGTCTGCTCCTCCAGTTGTTATAATTATGAGACACTACATTCTGCTCCTCCTGTGATATAATTATGAGACACTACAGTCTGCTCCTCCAGTTGTTATAATTATGAGACACTACAGTCTGCTCCTCCTGCATTATAATTGTGAGACACTACAGTCTGCTCCTCCTGTGTGATAATTATGAGACACTACAGTCTGCTCCACCTGTGTTATAATTATTAGACACTACAGTCTGCTCCTCCTGTCTTATATTTATGAGACATTACAGTCTGCTCCTCCTGTGTTATAATTATGAGACACTACAGTCTGCTCCTCCTGTGTTATAATTATGAGACACTACAGTCTGCTCCTCCTGTGTTATAATTATGAGTCAATACAATCTGCTCCTCCTGTGTTATAACTATGAGACACTACAGTCTGCTCCTCCTGTGTTATAATTATTAGACACTACAGTCTGCTCCTACTGTCTTATATTTATGAGACACTACAGTCTGCTCCTACTGTGTTATAATTATGAGACACTACAGTCTGCTGCTCCTGTGTTATAATTATGAGACACTACAGTCTGTTCCACCTGTGTTATAATTATGAGACACTAGAGTCTGCTCCTCCTGTGTTATATTTATGAGACACTACAGTCTGCTCCTCCTGTCTTATATTTATGAGACATTACAGTCTGCTCCTCCTGTGTTATAATTATGAGACACTACAGTCTGCTCCTCCTGTGTTATAATTATGAGACACTACAGTCTGCTCCTCCTGTGTTATAATTATGAGTCAATACAATCTGCTCCTCCTGTGTTATAACTATGAGACACTACAGTCTGCTCCTCCTGTGTTATAATTATTAGACACTACAGTCTGCTCCTACTGTCTTATATTTATGAGACACTACAGTCTGCTCCTACTGTGTTATAATTATGAGACACTACAGTCTGCTGCTCCTGTGTTATAATTATGAGACACTACAGTCTGTTCCACCTGTGTTATAATTATGAGACACTAGAGTCTGCTCCTCCTGTCTTATATTTATGAGACATTACAGTCTGCTCCTCCTGTGTTATAATTATGAGACACTACAGTCTGCTCCTCCTGTGTTATAATTATGAGACACTACAGTCTGCTCCTCCTGTGTGATAATTATTAGACACTACAGTCTGCTCCACCTGTGTTATAATTATTAGACACTACAGTCTGCTCCTCCTGTCTTATATTTATGAGACATTACAGTCTGCTCCTCCTGTGTTATAATTATGAGACACTACAGTCTGCTCCTCCTGTGTTATAATTATTAGACACTACAGTCTGCTCCTACTGTCTTATATTTATGAGACACTACAGTCTGCTCCTACTGTGTTATAATTATGAGACACTACAGTCTTCTCCTCCTGTGATATAATTATGAGACACTACAGTCTGCTCCTCCAGTTGTTATAATTATTAGACACTACAGTCTGCTCCTCCTGTGTTATAATTATTAGACACTACAGTCTGCTCCTCCTGTGTTATATTTAATAGACACTACAGTCTGCTCCTCCTGTCTTATATTTATGAGACACTACAGTCTTCTCCTCCTGTGTTATAATTATGAGATACTACAGTCTGCTCCTCCAGTTGTTATAATTATTAGACACTACAGTCTGCTCCTCCTGTGTTATAATTATTAGACACTACAGTCTGCTCCTCCTGTGTTATATTTAATAGACACTACAGTCTGCTCCTCCTGTCTTATATTTATGAGACACTACAGTCTTCTCCTCCTGTGTTATAATTATGAGATACTACAGTCTGCTCCTTCTGTGTTATAATTATGAGACACTACAGTCTGCTCCTCCTGTGTTATATTTATGAGACACTACAGTCTGCTCCTCCTGCATTATAATTATGAGACACTACAGTCTGCTCCTCCTGTGTTATAAATATGAGACACTACAGTCTGCTCTACCTGTGTTATAATTATGAGACAATACAGTCTGCTCCACCTGTGTTATAATTATGAGACTCTACAGTCTGCTCCTCCTGTGTTATAATTATGAGACACTACAGTCTGCTCTTTCTGTTATAAATATGAGACACTACAGTCTGCTTCTCCTGTGTAAAAATTATGAGACACTACAGTCTTCTCCTCCTGTGTAAAAATTATGAGAAACTACAGTCTGCTCCTCCTGTGTTATAATTATGAGACACTACAGTCTGCTCCTCCTGTGTTATAATTATGAGACACTACAGTCTGCTCCTCCTGTGTAAAAATTATGAGACACTACAGTCTTCTCCTCCTGTGTAAAAATTATGAGACACTACAGTCTGCTCTTCCTGTGTTATAATTATGAGACACTACAGTCTGCTCCTCCTGTGTAAAAATTATGAGACACTACAGTCTTCTCCTCCTGTGTAAAAATTATGAAACACTACAGTCTGCTCCTCCTGTGTTATAATTATGAGACACTACAGTCTGCTCCTCCTGTGTTATAATTATGAGACACTACAGTCTGCTCCTCCTGCATTATAATTATAAGACACTACAGTCTGCTCCTCCTGCATAATAATTATGAGACACTTCAGTCTGCTCCTCCTGTGTTTTAATTATGAGACACTACAGTCTGCTCCTCCTGTGTTATAATTATGAGAGACTACAGTCTGCTCCTCCTGCATTATAATTATGAGACACTACAGTTTTCTCCTCCTGTGTTCTTATTATAAGACACTACAGTCTGCTCCTCCTGTGTTATAATTATGAAACACTACAGTCAGCTCCTCCTGTGTTATAATTATGAGACACTACAGTCTGCTCCTCCTGTGCTATAATTATGAGACACTACAGTCTGCTCCTATTGTGAAATAATTATGAGACACTACAGTCTGCTCCTCCTGTGTAAAAATTATGAGACACTACAGTTGTCTCCTCCTCTGTAAAAATTATGAGACACCACAGTCTGCTCCTCCTGTGTTATAATTGTGAGACACTACAGTCTGCTCTTCCTGTGTTCTTATTATAAGACACTACAGTCTGCTCTACCTGTGTTATAATTATGAGACACTACAGTCTGCTCCTCCTGTGCTATAATTATGAGACACTACAGTCTGCTCCTCCTGTGTTATAATTATGAGACACTACAGTCTGCTCTTCCTGTGTTATAATTATGAAACACTACAGTTTGCACCTCCTGTGTCATAATTATGAGACACTACAGTCTGCTCCTCCTGTGTTATAATTATGAGACAATACAGTCTGCTCTTCAAGTGTTATAATTATGAGACACTACAGTCTGCTCCTCCTGTGTTATAATCATGTGACACTACAGTCTGCTCATCCTGTGTTATATTTATGAGACACTACAGTCTTCTCCTCCTGTGTTATAATTATGAAACAGTACAGTTTGCACCTCCTGTGTCATAATTATGAGACACTACAGTCTGCTCCTCCTGTGTTATAACTATGAGACACTACAGTCTGCTCCTCCTGTGTTATAATTATTAGACACTACAGTCTGCTCCTCCTGTCTTATATTTATGAGACATTACAGTCTGCTCCTCCTGTGTTATAATTATGAGACACTACAGTCTGCTCCTCCTGTGTCATAATTATGAGACACTACAGTCTGCTCCTCCTGTGTTATAATTATGAGACAATACAGTCTGCTCTTCAAGTGTTATAATTATGAGACACTACAGTCTGTTCCTCCTGTGTTATAATTATGAGACACTACAGTCTGCTCCTCCTTTGTTATAATTATAAGACACTACAGTGTGCTCCTCCTGCATTATAATTATGAGATACTACAGTCTGCTCCTTGTGTACCATAATTATGAGACACTACAGTCTGCTCCTCCTGTTTTATAATTGAGACACTACAGTCTGCTTATCCTGTATTATAATTATAAGACAATACAGTCTGCTCCTCCTGTATTATAATTGAGACACTACAGTCTGCTCCTCCTGTGTTATAATTATGAGACACTACAGTCTGCTCCTCCTTTGTTATAATTATAAGACACTACAGTGTGCTCCTCCTGCATTATAATTATGAGATACTACAGTCTGCTCCTTGTGTACCATAATTATGAGACACTACAGTCTGCTCCTCCTGTATTATAATTGAGACACTACAGTCTGCTTATCCTGTATTATAATTATAAGACAATACAGTCTGCTCCTCCTGTATTATAATTGAGACACTACAGTCTGCTCCTCCTGTGTTATAATTATGAGACACTACAGTCTGCTCCTCCTGTATTATAATTGAGACACTACAGTCTACTCTTCCTGTATTATAATTATAAGACACTACAGTCTGCTTCTCCTGTATTATTATTATTATGAGACGCTACAGTCTGCTCCTCCTGTGTTATAATTATGAGACACTACAGTCTGCTCCTCCTGTGTTATAATTATGAGACACTACAGTCTGCTCCTCCTGTGTTATAATTATGAGACACTACAGTCTGCTCCTCCTGTATTCTAATTATGAGACACTACAGTCTGCTCCTCCTGTATTATAGTTATGAGACACTACAGTCTGCTCCTCCTGTATTATAATTATGAGACACTACAGTCTGCTCCTCCTGTAATATAATTATGAGACACTACAGTCTGCTCCTCCTGTATAATAATTATGAGACACTACAATCTGTTCCTCCTGTGTTATAACTATGAGATACTACAGTCTGCTCCTCCTTTATTATAATTATGAGACACTACAGTCTGCTCCTCTTGTATTATAATTATGACACACTACAGCCTGCTCCTCCTGTATTATTATTATTATTATTATTATTATTATTATTATTATTATTATTATTATTATTATTATTATTATTATTATTATTATTATTATTATTATTATTATTATTATTATTATTATTATTATTATTATTATGAGACACTACAGTCTGTTCCTCCTGTGTTATAATTATGAGACACTACAGTCTGCTCCTCCTGTATTATAATTATGAGACACTACGGTCTGCTCCTCCTGTGTTATAATTATGAGACAATACAGTCTGCTCCTCCTGTGTTATAATTATGAGACACTACAGTCTGCTCCTCCTGTGTTATAATTATGAGACACTAAAGTCTGCTCCTCCTGTTGTATAATTAGGAGACACTACAGTCTGCTCCTCCTGTGTTATAATTATGAGACACTACAGTCTGCTCCACCTGTGTTATAATTCTGAGACACTACAGTCTGCTCCTCCTTTGTTATAATAATGAGACACTACAGTCTGCTCCTCCTGTTTTATAATTATGAGACACTACAGTCTGCTGCTCCTGCATTATAATTATGAGACACTACAGTCTGCTCCTCCTGTGTTATAATTATGAGACAATACAGTCTGCTCCTCCTGTGATATAATTATTAGACACTACAGTCTTCTCCTCCTGTTATATAATAATGAGACACTACAGTCTGCTCCTCCTGTGTTATAATTATGAGACACTACAGTCTGCTCCTCCTGCATTATAATTATGAGACACTACAGTCTGCTTCTCCTGTGTTATAATTATGAGACACTACAGTCTGCTCCTCCTGCATTATGATTATGAGACACTACAGTCTGCTCCTCCTGTGTTATAATTATGAGACACTACAGCCTGCTCCTCCTGTATTATTATTATTATTATTATTATTATTATTATTATTATTATTATTATTATTATTATTATTATTATTATTATTATTATTATTATTATTATGAGACACTACAGTCTGTTCCTCCTGTGTTATAATTATGAGACACTACAGTCTGCTCCTCCTGTGTTATAATTATGAGACACTTCAGTCTGCTCCTCCTTTGTTATAATTATGAGACACTACAGTCTGCTCCTCCTGTTTTATAATTATGAGACACTACAGTCTGCTCCTCCTGCATTATAATTATGAGACACTACAGTCTGCTCCTCCTGTGTTATAATTATGAGACAATACAGTCTGCTCCTCCTGTGTTACAATTATTAGACACTACAGTCTTCTCCTCCTGTTATATAATAATGAGACACTACAGTCTGCTCCTCCTGTGTTATAATTATGAGACACTAAAGTCTGCTCCTACTGTATTATAATTATGAGACACTACAATCTGTTCCTCCTGTGTTATAACTATGAGACACTACAGCCTGCTCCTCCTGTATTATTATTATTATTATTATTATTATTATTATTATTATTATTATTATTATTATTATTATTATTATTATTATTATTATTATTATTATTATTATTATTATTATGAGACACTACAGTCTGTTCCTCCTGTGTTATAATTATGAGACACTACAGTCTGCTCCTCCTGTGTTAGAATTATGAGACACTTCAGTCTGCTCCTCCTTTGTTATAATTATGAGACACTACAGTCTGCTCCTCCTGCATTATAATTATGAGACACTACAGTCTGCTCCTCCTGTGTTATAATTATGAGACACTACGGTCTGCTCCTCCTGTGTTATAATTATGAGACAATACTGTCTGCTCCTCCTGTGTTATAATTATGAGACACTACAGTCTGCTCCTCCTGTGTTATAATTATGAGACACTACAGTCTGCTCCTCCTGCATTATAATTATGAGACACTACAGTCTGCTCCTCCTGTGTTATAATTATGAGACACTACGGTCTGCTCCTCCTGTGTTATAATTATGAGACAATACAGTCTGCTCCTCCTGTATTATTATTATGAGACCCTCCAGTCTGCTCCTCCTGCATTATAATTATGAGACACTACAGTCTGCTCCTTCTGTATAATAATTATGAGACACTACAGTCTGATCCTCCTGTGTTATAATTATGAGAGTCTAAAGTCTGCTCCTCCTGTATTATAATTATGAGACACTACAATCTGTTCCTCCTGTGTTATAACTATGAGACACTACAGTCTGCTCCACCTGTAATATAATTATGAGACACTAAAGTCTGCTCCTCCTTTGTTATAATTATGAGACAATACAGTCTGCTCCTCCTGTTTTATAATTATGAGACACTACAGTCTGCTCCTCCTGTGTTATAATTATGAGACACTACAGTCTGCTCCTCCTGTGTTATAATTATGAGACAATACAGTCTGCTCCTCCTGTGTTATAATTATGAGACACTACAGTCTGCTCCTCCTGTGTTATAATTATGAGACACTACAGTCTGCTCCTCCTGCATTATAATTATGAGACACTACAGTCTGCTCCTCCTGTGTTATAATTATGAGACACTACGGTCTGCTCCTCCTGTGTTATAATTATGAGACAATACAGTCTGCTCCTCCTGTATTATTATTATGAGACCCTCCAGTCTGCTCCTCCTGCACTATAATTATGAGACACTACAGTCTGCTCCTCCTGTATAATAATTATGAGACACTACAGTCTGATCCTCCTGTATTATAATTATAAGACACTACAGTCTGCTCCTCCTGTATTATTATTATGAGACACTACAGTCTGCTCCTCCTGTGTTATAATTATGAGACACTACAGCCTGCTCCTCCTGTATTATTATTATTATTATTATTATTATTATTATTATTATTATTATTATTATTATTATTATTATTATTATTATTATTATTATTATTATTATTATTATTATTATTATGAGACACTACAGTCTGTTCTTCCTGTATTATAATTATGAGACACTACAGTCTGCTCCTCCTGTGTTATAATTATGAGACACTTCAGTCTGCTCCTCCTTTGTTATAATTATGAGACACTACAGTCTGCTCCTCCTGTTTTATAATTATGAGACACTACAGTCTGCTCCTCCTGCATTATAATTATGAGACACTACAGTCTGCTCCTCCTGTGTTATAATTATGAGACACTCAGTCTGCTCCTCCTGTGTTATAATTATGAGACACTAAAGTCTGCTCCTCCTGTATTATAATTATGAGACACTACAATCTGTTCCTCCTGTGTTATAACTATGAGACACTACAGTCTGCTCCACCTGTGTTATAATTATGAGACACTAAAGTCTGCTCCTCCTGTGTTATAATTATGAGACACTTCAGTCTGCTCCTCCTTTGTTATAATTATGAGACACTACAGTCTGCTCCTCCTGTTTTATAATTATGAGACACTACAGTCTGCTCCTCCTGCATTATAATTATGAGACACTACAGTCTGCTCCTCCTGTGTTATAATTATGAGACAATACAGTCTGCTCCTCCTGTGTTATAATTATTAGACACTACAGTCTTCTCCTTCTGTTATATAATAATGAGACACTACAGTCTGCTCCTCCTGTGTTATAATTATGAGACACTAAAGTCTGCTCCTACTGTATTATAATTATGAGACACTACAATCTGTTCCTCCTGTGTTATAACTATGAGACACTACAGTCTGCTCCACCTGTAATATAATTATGACACACTACAGCCTGCTCCTCCTGTATTATTATTATTATTATTATTATTATTATTATTATTATTATTATTATTATTATTATTATTATTATTATTATTATTATTATTATTATTATTATGAGACACTACAGTCTGTTCCTCCTGTGTTATAATTATGAGACACTACGGTCTGCTCCTCCTGTGTTAGAATTATGAGACACTTCAGTCTGCTCCTCCTTTGTTATAATTATGAGACACTACAGTCTGTTCCTCCTGCATTATAATTATGAGACACTACAGTCTGCTCCTCCTGTGTTATAATTATGAGACACTACGGTCTGCTCCTCCTGTGTTATAATTATGAGACAATACAGTCTGCTCCTCCTGTGTTATAATTATGAGACACTACAGTCTGCTCCTCCTGTGTTATAATTATGAGACACTAAAGTCTGCTCCTCCTGTTGTATAATTAGGAGACACTACAGTCTGCTCCTCCTGTGTTATAATTATGAGACACTACAGTCTGCTCCACCTGTGTTATAATTATGAGACACTACAGTCTGCTCCTCCTTTGTTATAATTATGAGACACTACAGTCTGCTCCTCCTGTTTTATAATTATGAGACACTACAGTCTGCTCCTCCTGTGTTATAATTATGAGACAATACAGTCTGCTCCTCCTGTGTTATAATTATTAGACACTACAGTCTTCTCCTCCTGTTATATAATAATGAGACACTACAGTCTGCTCCTATTGTGAAATAATTATGAGACACTACAGTCTGCTCCTCCTGTGTTATAATCATGTGACACTACAGTCTGCTCATCCTGTGTTATATTTATGAGACACTACAGTCTTCTCCTCCTGTGTTATAATTATGAAACACTACAGTTTGCACCTCCTGTGTCATAATTATAAGACACTACAGTCTGTTCCTCCTGTGTTATAATTATGAGACACTACAGTCTGCTCCTCCTTTGTTATAATTATAAGACACTACAGTGTGCTCCTCCTGCATTATAATTATGAGATACTACAGTCTGCTCCTTGTGTACCATAATTATGAGACACTACAGTCTGCTCCTCCTGTATTATAATTGAGACACTACAGTCTGCTTATCCTGTATTATAATTATGAGACAATACAGTCTGCTCCTCCTGTATTATAATTGAGACACTACAGTCTGCTCCTCCTGTGTTATAATTATGAGACACTACAGTCTGCTCCTCCTGTATTATAATTGAGACACTACAGTCTACTCTTCCTGTATTATAATTATAAGACACTACAGTCTGCTTCTCCTGTATTATTATTATGAGACGCTACAGTCTGCTCCTCCTGTGTTATAATTATGAGACACTACAATCTGTTCCTCCTGTATAATAATTATGAGACACTACAGTCTGCTCCTCCTGTATTATAATTATGAGACACTACAGTCTGATCCTCCTGTATTATAATTATGAGACACTACAGTCTGCTCCTCCTGTATTATTATTATTATTATGAGACACTACAGTCTGCTCCTCCTGTGTTATAATTATGAGACACTACAGTCTGCTCCTCCTGTATTATAGTTATGAGACACTACAGTCTGCTCCTCCTGTATTATAATTATGAGACACTACAGTCTGCTCCTCCTGTAATATAATTATGAGACACTACAATCTGTTCCTCCTGTGTTATAACTATGAGATACTACATTCTTCTCCTCCTGTATTATAATTATGAGACACTACAGTCTGCTCCTCTTGTATTATAATTATGACACACTACAGCCTGCTCCTCCTGTATTATTATTATTATTATTATTATTATTATTATTATTATTATTATTATTATTATTATTATTATTATTATTATTATTATTATTATTAGACACTACAGTCTGTTCCTCCTGTGTTATAATTATGAGACACTACAGTCTGCTCCTCCTGTATTATAATTATGAGACACTACAGTCTGCTCCTCCTGTGTTAGAATTATGAGACACTTCAGTCTGCTCCTCCTTTGTTATAATTATGAGACACTACAGTCTGCTCCTCCTGCATTATAATTATGAGACACTACAGTCTGCTCCTCCTGTGTTATAATTATGAGACACTACAGTCTGCTCCTCCTGTGTTATAATTATGAGACAATACAGTCTGCTCCTCCTGTGTTATAATTATGAGACACTACAGTCTGCTCCTCCTGTGTTATAATTATGAGACACTAAAGTCTGCTCCTCCTGTTGTATAATTAGGAGACACTACAGTCTGCTCCTCCTGTGTTATAATTATGAGACACTACAGTCTGCTCCTACTGTATTATAATTATGAGACACTACAATCTGTTCCTCCTGTGTTATAACTATGAGACACTACAGTCTGCTCCACCTGTAATATAATTATGAGACACTCAGTCTGCTCCTCCTGTGTTATAATTATGAGACACTACAGTCTGCTCCTCCTGTGTTATAATTATTAGACACTACAGTCTTCTCCTCCTGTTATATAATAATGAGACACTACAGTCTGCTCCTCCTGTGTTATAATTATGAGACACTACAGTCTGCTCCTCCTGCATTATAATTATGAGACACTACAGTCTTCTCCTCCTGTTATATAATAATGAGACACTACAGTCTGCTCCTCCTGTATTATTATTATGAGACCCTCCAGTCTGCGCCTCCTGTATTATTATTATGAGACCCTCCAGTCTGCTCCTCCTGCACTATAATTATGAGACACTACAGTCTGCTCCTCCTGTATAATAATTATGAGACACTACAGTCTGATCCTCCTGTATTATAATTATAAGACACTACAGTCTGCTCCTCCTGTATTATTATTATGAGACACTACAGTCTGCTCCTCCTGTGTTATAATTATGAGACACTACAGCCTGCTCCTCCTGTATTATTATTATTATTATTATTATTATTATTATTATTATTATTATTATTATTATTATTATGAGACACTACAGTCTGTTCTTCCTGTGTTATAATTATGAGACACTACAGTCTGCTCCTCCTGTGTTATAATTATGAGACACTTCAGTCTGCTCCTCCTTTGTTATAATTATGAGACACTACAGTCTGCTCCTCCTGTTTTATAATTATGAGACACTACAGTCTGCTCCTCCTGCATTATAATTATGAGACACTACAGTCTGCTCCTCCTGTGTTATAATTATGAGACACTCAGTCTGCTCCTCCTGTGTTATAATTATGAGACACTAAAGTCTGCTCCTCCTGTATTATAATTATGAGACACTACAATCTGTTCCTCCTGTGTTATAACTATGAGACACTACAGTCTGCTCCACCTGTGTTATAATTATGAGACACTAAAGTCTGCTCCTCTTGTATTATAATTATGAGACACTACAATCTGCTCCTCCTGTATAATAATTATGAGACACTACAGTCTGATCCTCCTGTATTATAATTATGAGACACTACAGTCTGCTCCTCCTGTATTATTATTATGAGACACTACAGTCTGCTCCTCCTGTGTTATAATTATGAGACACTACAGTCTGCTCCTCCTGTATAATAATTATGAGACACTACAATCTGTTCCTCCTGTGTTATAACTATGAGATACTACATTCTTCTCCTCCTGTATTATAATTATGAGACACTACAGTCTGCTCCTCTTGTATTATAATTATGACACACTACAGCCTGCTCCTCCTGTATTATTATTATTATTATTATTATTATTATTATTATTATTATTATTATTATTATTATTAGACACTACAGTCTGTTCCTCGTGAGTTATAATTATGAGACACTACAGTCTGCTCCTCCTGTATTATAATTATGAGACACTACAGTCTGCTCCTCCTGTGTTAGAATTATGAGACACTTCAGTCTGCTCCTCCTTTGTTATAATTATGAGACACTACAGTCTGCTCCTCCTGCATTATAATTATGAGACACTACAGTCTGCTCCTCCTGTGTTATAATTATGAGACACTACAGTCTGCTCCTCCTGTGTTATAATTATGAGACAATACAGTCTGCTCCTCCTGTGTTATAATTATGAGACACTACAGTCTGCTCCTCCTGCATTATAATTATGAGACACTACAGTCTGCTCCTCCTGTTTTATAATTATGAGACACTACAGTCTGCTCCTCCTGCATTATAATTATGAGACACTACAGTCTTCTCCTCCTGTGTTCTTATTATAAGACACTACAGTCTGCTCTACCTGTTATAATTATAAGACACTACAGTCTGCTCCGCCTGTGTTATAATTATGAGACACTACAGTCTGCTCCACCTGTGTTATAATTATGAGACTCTACAGTCTGCTCTATCTGTGTTATAATTATGAGACACTACAGTCTGCTCCACCTTTGTTATAATTATGAGACACTACAGTCTGCTCCTCCTGTGCTATATTTATGAGACACTACAGTCTGCTCCTCCTGTGTTATAATTATGAGACACCACAGTCTACTCCTCCAGTTGTATAAATATGAGACACTACACTCTTCTCCTCCTGTGTAATAATTATGAGACACTAGAGTCTGCTCCTCCTGTGTTATAATTATGAGACACTACAGTCTTCTCTACCTCTGTTATAATTATGAGACACTACATTGTGCTCCTCCTGTTTAATAATCATGAGACACTACAGTCTGCTCCTCCAGTGTTATAATAATGAGGCACTACAGTCTGCTCCTCCTGTGTTATAATTATGAAACAGTACAGTCTGCTCCTCCTGTGTTATAATTATGAGACACTACAGTCTGCTCCTCCTGCATTATAATTATGAGACACTATAGTCTACTCTTCCTGTGTTATAATTATGAGACACTACAGTCTGCTCCTCCTGCATTGTAATTATGAGACACTACAGTCTGCTCCTTCTGTGTTATAATTATGAGACACTACAGTCTGCTCCTCCTGTGTTATAATTATGAGACACTACAGTCTGCTCCTCCTGTGTTATAATTATGAGGCACTACAGTCTGCTCCTTCTATGTTATAATTATGAGACAATACAGTCTGCTCCTCCTATGTAAAAATTATGAGACACTACAGTCTGCTCCTTCTGTGTAATAATTATGAGACATTACAGTCAACTCCTCCAGTGTTATAATTATGAGACACTACAGTCTGCTCCTCCAGTGTTATAATTATGAGACACTACAGTCTGCTCCTCCAGTGTTATAATTATGAAACACTACAGTCTGCTCCTCCTGTGTTATAATTATGAGACAATACAGTCTGCTCCTCCAGAGTTATAATTATGAGACACTACAGTCAGTTCCTCCTGCGTTATAATTTTGAGACACTACAGTCTGCTCCTCCTGTACTATAATTATGACACACTATAGTCTGCTCCTCCTGTGCTATAATTATGAGACATTACAGTCTGCTCCTCCTGTGTTATAATTGTGAGACACTACAGTCTGCTCCTCCTGTGTTATAATTATGAGACACTACAGTTTGCTCCTCCTGTGTTATAATTATGAGACACTACAGTCTGCTCCTCCTGTGTTATAACTATGAGACACTACAGTTTGCTCCTCCTGTGTTATAATTATGAGACACTACAGTCTGCTCCTCCTGTGTTATAATTATGAGACAATACAGTCTGCTCCTCCTGTGTTATAATTATGAGACACTACAGTCTGCTCCTCCTGTGTTATAATTATGAGACACTAAAGTCTGCTCCTTCTGTTGTATAATTAGGAGACACTACAGTCTGCTCCTCCTGTGTTATAATTATGAGACACTACAGTCTGCTCCTACTGTATTATAATTATGAGACACTACAATCTGTTCCTCCTGTGTTATAACTATGAGACACTACAGTCTGCTCCACCTGTAATATAATTTTGAGACACTCAGTCTGCTCCTCCTGTGTTATAATTATGAGACACTACAGTCTGCTCCTCCTGTTTTATAATTATTAGACACTACAGTCTTCTCCTCCTGTTATATAATAATGAGACACTACAGTCTGCTCCTCCTGTGTTATAATTATGAGACACTACAGTCTGCTCCTCCTGCATTATAATTATGAGACACTACAGTCTTCTCCTCCTGTTATATAATAATGAGACCCTCCAGTCTGCTCCTCCTGTATTATTATTATGAGACCCTCCAGTCTGCTCCTCCTGTATTATTATTATGAGACCCTCCAGTCTGCTCCTCCTGCATTATAATTATGAGACACTACAGTCTGCTCCTCCTGTATAATAATTATGAGACACTACAGTCTGATCCTCCTGTATTATAATTATAAGACACTACAGTCTGCTCCTCCTGTATTATTATTATGAGACACTACAGTCTGCTCCTCCTGTGTTATAATTATGAGACACTACAGCCTGCTCCTCCTGTAGTATTATTATTATTATTATTATTATTATTATTATTATTATTATTATTATTATTATTATTATTATTATTATTATTATTATTATTATTATGAGACACTACAGTCTGTTCTTCCTGTGTTATAATTATGAGACACTACAGTCTGCTCCTCCTGTGTTATAATTATGAGACACTTCAGTCTGCTCCTCCTTTGTTATAATTATGAGACACTACAGTCTGCTCCTCCTGTTTTATAATTATGAGACACTACAGTCTGCTCCTCCTGCATTATAATTATGAGACACTACAGTCTGCTCCTCCTGTGTTATAATTATGAGACAATACAGTCTGCTCCTCCTGTGTTATAATTATGAGACACTAAAGTCTGCTCCTCCTGTTGTATAATTTGGAGACACTACAGTCTGCTCCTCCTGTGTTATAATTATGAGACACTCAGTCTGCTCCTCCTGTGTTATAATTATGAGACACTAAAGTCTGCTCCTCCTGTATTATAATTATGAGACACTACAATCTGTTCCTCCTGTGTTATAACTATGAGACACTACAGTCTGCTCCACCTGTGTTATAATTATGAGACACTAAAGTCTGCTCCTCTTGTATTATAATTATGAGACACTACAATCTGCTCCTCCTGTATAATAATTATGAGACACTACAGTCTGATCCTCCTGTATTATAATTATGAGACACTACAGTCTGCTCCTCCTGTATTATTATTATGAGACACTACAGTCTGCTCCTCCTGTGTTATAATTATGAGACACTACAGCCTGCTCCTCCTGTATTATTATTATTATTATTATTATTATTATTATTATTATTATTATTATTATTATTATTATTATTATTATTATTATTATTATTATTATTATTATTATTATTATTATGAGACACTACAGTCTGTTCCTCCTGTGTTATAATTATGAGACACTACAGTCTGCTCCTCCTGTGTTATAATTATGAGACACTTCAGTCTGCTCCTCCTTTGTTATAATTATGAGACACTACAGTCTGCTCCTCCTGTTTTATAATTATGAGACACTACAGTCTGCTCCTCCTGTGTTATAATTATGAGACACTACAGTCTGCTCCTCCTGTGTTATAATTATGAGGCACTACAGTCTGCTCCTCCTATGTTATAATTATGAGACAATACAGTCTGCTCCTCCTATGTAAAAATTATGAGACACTACAGTCTGCTCCTTCTGTGTAATAATTATGAGACATTACAGTCAACTCCTCCAGTGTTATAATTATGAGACACTACAGTCTGCTCCTCCAGTGTTATAATTATGAGACACTACAGTCTGCTCCTCCAGTGTTATAATTATGAAACACTACAGTCTGCTCCTCCTGTGTTATAATTATGAGACAATACAGTCTGCTCCTCCAGAGTTATAATTATGAGACACTACAGTCTGTTCCTCCTGCGTTATAATTTTGAGACACTACAGTCTGCTCCTCCTGTACTATAATTATGACACACTATAGTCTGCTCCTCCTGTGCTATAATTATGAGACATTACAGTCTGCTCCTCCTGTGTTATAATTGTGAGACACTACAGTCTGCTCCTCCTGTGTTATAATTATGAGACACTACAGTTTGCTCCTCCTGTGTTATAATTATGAGACACTACAGTCTGCTTCTCCTGCATTATAATAATGAGACACTACAGTCTTCTCCTCCTGTGTTGTTATTATTATAAGACACTACAATCTGCTCTACCTTTGTTATAAATATGAGACACTACAGTCTGCTCCTCCTGTGTTATAATTATGAGACACTACAGTCTGCTCTACCCGTGTTATAATTATGAGACACTACAGTCTTCTCCTCCTGTGTAAAAATTACGAGACACTACAGTCTGCTCTTCCTGTGTTATAATTATGAGACACTACAGTCTGCTCCTACTGTGTAAAAATTATGAGACACTACAGTCTTCTCCTCCTGTGTAAAAATTATGAGACACTACAGTCTGCTCCTCCTGTGTTATAATTATGAGACACTACAGTCTGCTCTTCCTGTGTTATAATTATGAGACACTACAGTCTGCTCCTACTGTGTAAAAATTATGAGACACTACAGTCTTCTCCTCCTGTGTAAAAATTATGAGACACTACAGTCTGCTCCTCCTGTGTTATAATTATGAGACACTACACTCTTCTCCTCCTGTGTAATAATTATGAGACACTAGAGTCTGCTCCTCCTGTGTTATAATTATGAGACACTACAGTCTTCTCTACCTCTGTTATAATTATGAGACACTACATTCTGCTCCTCTTGTTTAATAATCATGAGACACTACAGTCTGCTCCTCCAGTGTTATAATAATGAGGCACTACAGTCTGCTCCTCCTGTGTTATAATTATGAAACAGTACAGTCTGCTCCTCCTGCATTATAATTATGAGACACTATAGTCTACTCTTCCTGTGTTATAATTATGACACACTATAGTCTACTCCTCCTGTGCTATAATTATGTGACATTACAGTCTGCTCCTCCTATGTTATAATTATGAGACACTACAGTCTGCTCCTCCTGTGTTATAATTATGAGACACTACAGTCTGCTCCTCATGTGTTATAATTATGAGACACTACAGTCTGCTCCTCCTGTGTTATAATTATGAGGCACTACAGTCTGCTCCTCCTATGTTATAATTATGAGACAATACAGTCTGCTCCTCCTATGTAAAAATTATGAGACACTACAGTCTGCTCCTTCTGTGTAATAATTATGAGACATTACAGTCAACTCCTCCAGTGTTATAATTATGAGACACTACAGTCTGCTCCTCCAGTGTTATAATTATGAAACACTACAGTCTGCTCCTCCTGTGTTATAAATATGAGACAATACAGTCTGCTCCTCCAAAGTTATAATTATGAGACACTACAGTCAGTTCCTCCTGCGTTATAATTTTGAGACACTACAGTCTGCTCCTCCTGTACTATAATTATGACACACTATAGTCTGCTCCTCCTGTGCTATAATTATGAGACATTACAGTCTGCTCCTCCTGTGTTATAATTGTGAGACACTACAGTCTGCTCCTCCTGTGTTATAATTATGAGACACTACAGTTTGCTCCTCCTGTGTTATAATTATGAGACACTACAGTCTGCTCCTCCTGTGTTATAATTATGAGACACTACAGTTTGCTCCTCCTGTGTTATAATTATGAGACACTACAGTCTGCTCCTCCTGTGTTATAATTATGAGACACTACAGTCTGCTCCTTCTGTGTTATAACTATGAGACACTACAGTCTGTTCCATCTGTGAAATAATTATGAGACACTACAGTCTGCTCCTCCTGTATTATAATTATGAGACTCTACAGTCTGCTCCTCCAGAGTTATAATTATGAGACACTACAGTCAGTTCCTCCAGTGTTATAATTTTGAGACACTACAGTCTGCTCCTCCTGTACTATAATTATGACACACTATAGTCTGCTCCTCCTGTGCTATAATTATGAGACATTACAGTCTGCTCCTCCTGTGTTATAATTGTGAGACACTACAGTCTGCTCCTCCTGTGTTATAATTATGAGACACTACAGTCTGCTCCTTCTGTGTTATAATTATGAGACACTACAGTCTGCTCCTCCTGTGTTATAATTATGAGACACTACAGTTTGCTCCTCCTGTGTTATAATTATGAGACAATACAGTCTGCTCCTCCTGTGTTATAAATATGAGACACTACAGTCTGCTCCTCCTGTGTTATAATTATGAGACACTACAGTCTGCTCCTTCTGTGTTATAACTATGAGACACTACAGTCTGTTCCACCTGTGAAATAATTATGAGACACTACAGTCTGCTCCTCCTGTATTATAATTATGAGACGCTACAGTCTTCTCCTCCTGTATTATAATTATGAGACACTACAGTTTGCTCCTCCTGTGTTATAATTAGTCTGCTCCTCCTTTGTTATAACTATGAGACACTACAGTCTGTTCCACCTGTGAAATAATTATGAGACACTACAGTCTGCTCCTCCTGTGTTATAATTATGAGACACTACAGTTTGCTCCTCCTGTGTTATAATTATGAGACACTACAGTCTGCTCCTCCTGTGTTATAATTATGAGACACTACAGTCTGCTCCTCCTGTGTTATAACTATGAGACACTACAGTCTGTTCCACCTGTGAAATAATTATGAGACACTACAGTCTGCTCCTCCTGTGTTATAATTATGAGACACTACAGTTTGCTCCTCCTGTGTTATAATTATGAGACACTACAGTCTGCTCCTCCTGTGTTATAATTATGAGACACTACAGTCTGCTCCTCCTGTACTATAATTATGAGAAACTACAGTCTGCACTTCCTCTGTTATAATTATGAGATACTACAGTCTGCTCCTCCTGCATTATAATTATGAGACACTACAGTCTGCTCCTCCTGTTGAATAATTATGAGACAATACAGTCTGCTCCTCCTGTGTTATAATTATGAGACACTACAGTCTGCTCTTCCTGTGTTATAATTATGAGACATTACAGTCTGCTCCTCCTGTGTTATAATTATGAGATGCTACAGTATGCTCCTCCTGTGTTATTATTATAAGACACTACAATCTGCTCTACCTGTGTTATAATTATGAGACACTACAGTCAGCTCCTCCAGTGTTATAATTATGGAACACTACAGTCTGCTCCTCCTGTGTTATAATTATGAGACACTACAGTCTGCTCCTCCAGTGTTATAATTATGAGACACTACAGTCTGCTCCTCCAGTGTAAAAATTATGAGACACTACAGTCTGCTCCTCCTGTGTTATAATTATGAGACACTACAGTCTGCTCCTCCTGTGTTATAATTATGAGACACTACAGTGTGCTCTTCCTGTGTTATAATTATGAGGCACTACAGTCTGCTCCTCCTATGTTATAATTATGAGACAATACAGTCTGCTCCTCCAGTGTTATAATTATGAAACACTACAGTCTGCTCCTCCAGTGTTATAATTATGAGACACTACAGTCTGCTCCTCCTGCATTATAATTATGAGACACTACAGTCTTCTCCTCCTGTGTTCTTATTATAAGACACTGCAGTCTGCTCTACCCGTGTTATAATTATGAGACACTACAGTCTTCTCCTCCTGTGTAAAAATTACGAGACACTACAGTCTGCTTCTCCTGTGTTATAGTTATGAGACACTACAGTCTGCTCTTCCTGTGTTATAATTATGAGACACTACAGTCTGCTCCTACTGTGTAAAAATTATGAGACACTACAGTCTTCTCCTCCTGTGTAAAAATTATGAGACACTACAGTCTGCTCCTCCTGTGTTATAATTATGAGACACTACAGTCTGCTCCTCCAGTGTTATAATTATGAGACACTACAGTCTGCTCCTCCTGTGTTATAATTATGAGACACTACAGTCTGCTACTCCTGTGTTGTAAGTATGAGACACTACAGTCTGCTCCTCCAGTGTTATAATTATGAGACACTACAGTCTGCTCCTCCTGCATTATAATTATGAGACAATACAGTCTGCTCCTCCTGTGTTATAATTATGAGACACTACAGTCTGCTCCTCCTGTGTTATAATTATGAGATGCTACAGTCTGCTCTACTTGTGTTATAATTATGAGACACTACAGTCTGCTCCTCCTGTGTAAAAATTATGAGACACTACAGTCTGCTCCTCCTGCATTATAATTATGAGACACTACAGTCTTCTCCTCCTGTGTTCTTATTATAAGACACTACAGTCTGCTCTACCTGTTATAATTATAAGACACTACAGTCTGCTCCGCCTGTGTTATAATTATGAGACACTACAGTCTGCTCCACCTGTGTTATAATTATGAGACTCTACAGTCTGCTCTATCTGTGTTATAATTATGAGACACTACAGTCTGCTCCACCTTTGTTATAATTATGAGACACTACAGTCTGCTCCTCCTGTGCTATATTTATGAGACACTACAGTCTGCTCCTCCTGTGTTATAATTATGAGACACCACAGTCTACTCCTCCAGTTGTATAAATATGAGACACTACACTCTTCTCCTCCTGTGTAATAATTATGAGACACTAGAGTCTGCTCCTCCTGTGTTATAATTATGAGACACTACAGTCTTCTCTACCTCTGTTATAATTATGAGACACTACATTGTGCTCCTCCTGTTTAATAATCATGAGACACTACAGTCTGCTCCTCCAGTGTTATAATAATGAGGCACTACAGTCTGCTCCTCCTGTGTTATAATTATGAAACAGTACAGTCTGCTCCTCCTGTGTTATAATTATGAGACACTACAGTCTGCTCCTCCTGCATTATAATTATGAGACACTATAGTCTACTCTTCCTGTGTTATAATTATGAGACACTACAGTCTGCTCCTCCTGCATTGTAATTATGAGACACTACAGTCTGCTCCTTCTGTGTTATAATTATGAGACACTACAGTCTGCTCCTCCTGTGTTATAATTATGAGACACTACAGTCTGCTCCTCCTGTGTTATAATTATGAGGCACTACAGTCTGCTCCTTCTATGTTATAATTATGAGACAATACAGTCTGCTCCTCCTATGTAAAAATTATGAGACACTACAGTCTGCTCCTTCTGTGTAATAATTATGAGACATTACAGTCAACTCCTCCAGTGTTATAATTATGAGACACTACAGTCTGCTCCTCCAGTGTTATAATTATGAGACACTACAGTCTGCTCCTCCAGTGTTATAATTATGAAACACTACAGTCTGCTCCTCCTGTGTTATAATTATGAGACAATACAGTCTGCTCCTCCAGAGTTATAATTATGAGACACTACAGTCAGTTCCTCCTGCGTTATAATTTTGAGACACTACAGTCTGCTCCTCCTGTACTATAATTATGACACACTATAGTCTGCTCCTCCTGTGCTATAATTATGAGACATTACAGTCTGCTCCTCCTGTGTTATAATTGTGAGACACTACAGTCTGCTCCTCCTGTGTTATAATTATGAGACACTACAGTTTGCTCCTCCTGTGTTATAATTATGAGACACTACAGTCTGCTCCTCCTGTGTTATAACTATGAGACACTACAGTTTGCTCCTCCTGTGTTATAATTATGAGACACTACAGTCTGCTCCTCCTGTGTTATAATTATGAGACACTACAGTCTGTCTCCTTCTGTGTTATAACTATGAGACACTACAGTCTGTTCCACCTGTGAAATAATTATGAGACACTACAGTCTGCTCCTCCTGTATTATAATTATGAGACTCTACAGTCTGCTCCTCCAGAGTTATAATTATGAGACACTACAGTCAGTTCCTCCTGCGTTATAATTATGAGACACTACAGTCTGCTCCTTCTGTGTTATAACTATGAGACACTACAGTCTGTTCCACCTGTGAAATAATTATGAGACACTACAGTCTGCTCCTCCTGTATTATAATTATGAGACGCTACAGTCTTCTCCTCCTGTGTTATAATTATGAGACACTACAGTTTGCTCCTCCTGTGTTATAATTATGAGACACTACAGTCTGCTCCTACTTTGTTATAACTATGAGACACTACAGTCTGTTCCACCTGTGAAATAATTATGAGACACTACAGTCTGCTCCTCCTGTGCTATATTTATGAGACACTACAGTCTGCTCCTCCTGTGTTATAATTATGAGACACCACAGTCTACTCCTCCAGTTGTATAAATATGAGACACTACACTCTTCTCCTCCTGTGTATTAATTATGAGACACTAGAGTCTACTCCTCCTGTGTTATAATTATGAGAAACTACAGTCTTCTCTACCTCTGTTATAATTATGAGACACTACATTGTGCTCCTCCTGTTTAATAATCATGAGACACTACAGTCTGCTCCTCCAGTGTTATAATAATGAGGCACTACAGTCTGCTCCTCCTGTGTTATAATTATGAAACAGTACAGTCTGCTCCTCCTGTGTTATAATTATGAGACACTACAGTCTGCTCCTCCTGCATTATAATTATGAGACACTATAGTCTACTCTTCCTGTGTTATAATTATGAGACACTACAGTCTGCTCCTCCTGCATTGTAATTATGAGACACTACAGTCTGCTCCTCCTGTTATAATTATGAGACACTACAGTCTGCTCCTCCTGTGTTATAATTATGAGACACTACAGTCTGCTCCTCCTGTGTTATAATTATGAGGCACTACAGTCTGCTCCTCCTATGTTATAATTATGAGACAATACAGTCTGCTCCTCCTATGTAAAAATTATGAGACACTACAGTCTGCTCCTTCTGTGTAATAATTATGAGACATTACAGTCAACTCCCCCAGTGTTATAATTATGAGACACTACAGTCTGCTCCTCCAGTGTTATAATTATGAGACACTACAGTCTGCTCCTCCAGTGTTATAATTATGAAACACTACAGTCTGCTCCTCCTGTGTTATAATTATGAGACAGTACAGTCTGCTCCTCCAGAGTTATAATTATGAGACACTACAGTCAGTTCCTCCTGCGTTATAATTATGAGACACTACAGACTGCTCCTCCTGTGCTATAATTATGAGACATTACAGTCTGCTCCTCCTGTGTTATAATTGTGAGACACTACAGTCTGCTCCTCCTGTGTTATAATTATGAGACACTACAGTTTGCTCCTCCTGTGTTATAATTATGAGACACTACAGTCTGCTCCTCCTGTGTTATAATTATGAGACACTACAGTTTGCTCCTCCTGTGTTATAATTATGAGACACTACAGTCTGCTCCTCCTGTGTTATAATTATGAGACACTACAGTCTGCTCCTTCTGTGTTATAACTATGAGACACTACAGTCTGTTCCACCTGTGAAATATTTATGAGACACTACAGTCTGCTCCTCCTGTATTATAATTATGAGACTCTACAGTCTGCTCCTCCAGAGTTATAATTATGAGACACTACAGTCAGTTCCTCCTGCGTTATAATTATGAGACACTACAGTCTGCTCCTTCTGTGTTATAACTATGAGACACTACAGTCTGCTCCACCTGTGAAATAATTATGAGACACTACAGTCTGCTCCTCCTGTATTATAATTATGAGACGCTACAGTCTTGTCCTCCTGTGTTATAATTATGAGACACTACAGTTTGCTCCTCCTGTGTTATAATTATGAGACACTACAGTCTGCTCCTCCTTTGTTATAACTATGAGACACTACAGTCTGTTCCACCTGTGAAATAATTATGAGACACTACAGTCTGCTCCTCCTGTGTTATAATTATGAGACACTACAGTTTGCTCCTCCTGTGTTATAATTATGAGACACTACAGTCTGCTCCTCCTGTGTTATTATTATAAGACACTACAGTCTGCTCCTCCTGTGTTATAATTATGAGACACTACAGTTTGCTCCTCCTGTGTTATAATTATGAGACACTACAGTCTGCTCCTCCTGTGTTATAATTATGAGACACTACAGTTTGCTCCTCCTGTGTTATAATTATGAGACACTACAGTCTGCTCCTCCTGTGTTATAATTATGAGACACTACAGTCTGCTCCTCCTGTGTTATAATTATGAGACACTACAGTTTGCTCCTCCTGTGTTATAATTATGAGACACTACAGTCTGCTCCTCCAGTGTTATAATTATGAAACACTACAGTCTGCTCCTCCTGTGTTATAATTATGAGACAGTACAGTCTGCTCCTCCAGAGTTATAATTATGAGACACTACAGTCAGTTCCTCCTGCGTTATAATTATGAGACACTACAGACTGCTCCTCCTGTGCTATAATTATGAGACATTACAGTCTGCTCCTCCTGTGTTATAATTGTGAGACACTACAGTCTGCTCCTCCTGTGTTATAATTATGAGACACTACAGTTTGCTCCTCCTGTGTTATAATTATGAGACACTACAGTCTGCTCCTCCTGTGTTATAATTATGAGACACTACAGTTTGCTCCTCCTGTGTTATAATTATGAGACACTACAGTCTGCTCCTCCTGTGTTATAATTATGAGACACTACAGTCTGCTCCTTCTGTGTTATAACTATGAGACACTACAGTCTGTTCCACCTGTGAAATATTTATGAGACACTACAGTCTGCTCCTCCTGTATTATAATTATGAGACTCTACAGTCTGCTCCTCCAGAGTTATAATTATGAGACACTACAGTCAGTTCCTCCTGCGTTATAATTATGAGACACTACAGTCTGCTCCTTCTGTGTTATAACTATGAGACACTACAGTCTGTTCCACCTGTGAAATAATTATGAGACACTACAGTCTGCTCCTCCTGTATTATAATTATGAGACGCTACAGTCTTCTCCTCCTGTGTTATAATTATCAGACACTACAGTTTGCTCCTCCTGTGTTATAATTATGAGACACTACAGTCTGCTCCTCCTTTGTTATAACTATGAGACACTACAGTCTGTTCCACCTGTGAAATAATTATGAGACACTACAGTCTGCTCCTCCTGTGTTATAATTATGAGACACTACAGTCTGCTCCTCCTGTGTTATAATTATGAGACACTACAGTCTACTCCTCCTGTGTTATAACTATGAGACACTACAGTCTGTTCCACCTGTGAAATAATTATGAGACACTACAGTCTGCTCCTCCTGTGTTATAATTATGAGACACTACAGTCTGCTCCTCCTGTACTATAATTATGAGAAACTACAGTCTGCACTTCCTCTGTTATAATTATGAGATACTACAGTCTGCTCCTCCTGCATTATAATTATGAGACACTACAGTCTGCTCCTCCTGTTAAATAATTATGAGACACTACAGTCTGCCCCTACTGTTTTATAATTATGAGACACTACAGTCTGCTCTTCCTGTGTTATAATTATGAGACACTACAGTCTGCTCCTCCTGTGTTATAATTATGAAATGCTACAGTATGCTCCTCCTGTGTTATTATTATAAGACACTACAATCTGCTCTACCTGTGTTATAATTATGAGACACTACAGTCAGCTCCTCCAGTGTTATAATTATGGAACACTACAGTCCGCTCCTCCTGTGTTATAATTATGAGACACTACAGTCTGCTCCTCCAGTGTTATAATTATGGAACACTACAGTCTGCTCCTCCTGTGTTATAATTATGAGACACTACAGTCTGCTCCTCCAGTGTAAAAATTATGAGACACTACAGTCTGCTCCTCCTGTGTTATAATTATGAGACACTACAGTCTGCTCCTCCTGTGTTATAATTATGAGACACTACAGTGTGCTCCTCCTGTGTTATAATTATGAGGCACTACAGTCTGCTCCTCCTATGTTATAATTATGAGACAATACAGTCTGCTCCTCCTATGTAAAAATTATGAGACACTACAGTCCGCTCCTCCTGTGTTATAATTATGAGACACTACAGTCTGCTCCTCCAGTGTTATAATTATGAGACACTACAGTCTGCTCCTCCAGTGTTATAATTATGGAACACTACAGTCCGCTCCTCCTGTGTTATAATTATGAGACACTACAGTCTGCTCCTCCAGTGTTATAATTATGAGACACTACAGTCTGCTCCTCCAGTGTTATAATTATGAAAGACTACAGTCTGCTCCTCCTGTCTAATAATTATGAGACAATACAGTCTGCTCCTCCAGTGTTATAATTATGAAACACTACAGTCTGCTCCTCCTGTGTTATAATTATGAGACACTAAAGTCTGCTCCTCCTGTGTTATAAATATGAGACACTGCAGTCTGCTCCCTACTGTGATATAATTATGAGACACTACAGTCTGCTCTACCTCTGTTATAATTATGAGACACTACATTCTGCTCCAACTGTTTAATAATTATGAGACACTACAGTCTGCACTACCTCTGTTATAATTATGAGACACTACATTCTGCTCCTCCTGTTTAATAATTATGAGACACTACAGTCTACTCCTCCAGTGTTATAATAATGAGGCACTACAGTCTTCTGCTCCTGTGTTATAATTATGAGACAGTACAGTCTGCTCCTCCTGTGCTATAATTATGAGACACTACAGTCTGCTCCTCCTGCATTATAATTATGAGACACTATAGTCTACTCTTCCTTTGTTATAATTATGAGACACTACAGTCTGCTCCTCCTGTGTTATAATTATGAGACACTACAGTCTGCTCCTCCTGTGTTATAATTATGAGACACTATAGTCTACTCTTCCTTTGTTATAATTATGAGACATTACAGTCTGCTTCTCCTGTATTGTAATTATGAGACACTATTGTCTGCTCCTCCTGTGTTATAATTATGAGACACTACAGTCTGCTCCTCCTGCATTATAATAATGAGACACTACAGTCTTCTCCTCCTGTGTTGTTATTATTATAAGACACTACAATCTGCTCTACCTTTGTTATAAATATGAGACACTACAGTCTGCTCCTCCTGTGTTATATTTATGAGACACTACAGTCTGCTCTACCCGTGTTATAATTATGAGACACTACAGTCTTCTCCTCCTGTGTAAAAATTACGAGACACTACAGTCTGCTCCTCCTGTGTTATAGTTATGAGACACTACAGTCTGCTCTTCCTGTGTTATAATTATGAGACACTACAGTCTGCTCCTACTGTGTTAAAATCATGAGACACTACAGTCTGCTCCTCCTGTGTTATAATTATGAGACACTACAGTCTGCTCCTCCTGTGTTATAATTATGAGACACTACAGTCTGCTACTCCTGTGTTGTAAGTATGAGACACTACAGTCTGCTCCTCCAGTGTTATAATTATGAGACACTACAGTCTGCTCCTCCTGCATTATAATTATGAGACACTACAGTCTGCTCCTCCAGTGTTATAATTATGAGACACTACAGTCTGCTCCTCCTGCATTATAATTATAAGACACTACAGTCTGCTCCTCCTGTGTTATAATTATGAGACACTACAGTCTGCTCCTCCTGTGTTATAATTATGAGACAGTACAGTCTGCTCTAGCTGTGTTATAATTATGAGACACTACAGTCTGCTCCTCCTGTGTAAAAATTATGAGACACTACAGTCTGCTCCTCCTGCATTATAATTATGAGACACTACAGTCTTCTCCTCCTGAGTTCTTATTATAAGACACTACAGTCTGCTCTACCTGTGTTATAATTATAAGACACTACAGTCTGCTCCGCCTATATTATAATTATGAGACACTACAGTCTGCTCTATCTGTGTTATAATTATGAGACACTACAGTCTGCTCCACCTTTGTTATAATTATGAGACACTACAGTCTGCTCCTCCTGTGCTATATTTATGAGACACTACAGTCTGCTCCTCCTGTGTTATAATTATGAGACACCACAGTCTACTCCTCCAGTTGTATAAATATGAGACACTACACTCTTCTCCTCCTGTGTAATATTTATGAGACACTAGAGTCTGCTCCTCCTGTGCTATAATTATGAGACACTACAGTCTGCTCCTCCTGCATTATAATTATGAGACACTATAGTCTACTCTTCCTGTGTTATAATTATGAGACACTACAGTCTACTCCTCCTGCATTGTAATTATGAGACACTACAGTCTGCTCCTCCTGTGTTATAATTATGAGACACTACAGTCTGCTCCTCCTGTGTTATAATTATGAGACACTACAGTCTGCTCCTCCTGTGTTATAATTATGAGGCACTACAGTCTGCTCCTCCTATGTTATAATTATGAGACAATACAGTCTGCTCCTCCTATGTAAAAATTATGAGACACTACAGTCAACTCCTCCAGTGTTATAATTATGAGACACTACAGTCTGCTCCTCCAGTGTTATAATTACGAGACACTACAGTCTGCTCTTCCTGTGTTATAATTATGAGACACTACAGTCTGCTCCTCCTGTGTTATAATTATGAGATGCTACAGTCTGCTCCTCCTGTGTTATAATTATGAGGCACTACAGTCTGCTCCTCCTATGTTATAATTATGAGACAATACAGTCTGCTCCTCCTATGTAAAAATTATGAGACACTACAGTCAACTCCTCCAGTGTTATAATTATGAGACACTACAGTCTGCTACTCCTGTGTTATTATTATAAGACACTACAATCTGCTCTACCTGTGTTATAATTATGAGACACTACAGTCTGCTCCACCTGTGTTATAATTATGAAACACTACAGTCTGCTCCTCCTGTTGCATAATTATGAGACACTACAGTCTGCTCCTCCTCTTGTATAATTATGAAACACTACAGTCTGCTCCTCCTGTTGTATAATTATGAGACACTACAGTCTGCTCCTCCTCTTGTATAATTATGAAACACTACAGTTTACTCCTCCTGTTGTATAATTATGAGACACTACAGTCTGCTCCTCCTGTTGTATAATTATGAGACCCTACAGTCTGCTCCTCCTTTGTTATAACTATGAGACACTACTGTCTGATCCTCATGTTGTATAATTATGAGACACTACAGTCTGCTCCTCCTGTTGTATATTTATGAGACACTACAGTCTGCTCCTCCTGTTGTATAATTATGAGACACTACAGTCTGCTCTTCCTCTGTTATAATTATGAGACACTACAGTCTGCTCCACCTTTTTTATAATTATGAGACACTACAGTCTATTCCTCCTGTGTTATAAGTATGAGACACTTCAGTCTGCTCCTCCTGTACTATAATTATGAGACACTACAGTCTGCTCCTCCTGTACTATAATTATGAGACACTACAGTCTGCTCCTCCTGTGTTATAATTATGAGACACCACAATCTGCTCCTCCTGTATTATAATTATGAGACGCTACAGTCTTCTCCTCCTGTGTTATAATTATGAGACACTACAGTTTGCTCCTCATGTGTTATAATTATGAGACACTACAGTCTGCTCCTCCTGTGTTATAACTATGAGACACTACAGTCTGTTCCACCTGTGAAATAATTATGAGACACTACAGTCTTCTCATCCTCTGTTATATTTATGAGACACTACAGTCTGCTCCTCCTGTGTTATAACTATGAGACACTACAGTCTGTTCCACCTGTGAAATAATTATGAGACACTACAGTCTGCTCCTCCTGTGCTATTATTATGAGACATTACAGTCTGCTCCTCCTGTGTTATAATTGTGAGACACTACAGTCTGCTCCTCCTGTGTTATAATTATGAGACACTACAGTTTGCTCCTCCTCTGTTATAATTATGAGACACTACAGTATGCTCCTCCTGTGTTATAATTATGAGACCCTACAGTCTGCTCCTCCTGTGTTATAATTATGAGACACTACAGTCTGCTCCTCCTGTGTTATAATTATGAGACCCTACAGCCTGCTCCTCCTGTGTTATAATTATGAGACACTACAGTCTGCTCCTCCTGTGTTCTATTTATGAGACACTACAGTCTGCTCCTCCTGTGTTCTATTTATGAGAAACTACAGTCTGCACTTCCTCTGTTATAATTATGAGATACTACAGTCTGCTCCTCCTGCATTATAATTATGAGACACTACAGTCTGTTCCTCCTGTTGAATAATTATGAGACACTACAGTCTGCTCCTACTGTTTTATAATTATGAGACACTACAGTCTGCTCTTCCTGTGTTATAATTATGAGACACTACAGTCTGCTCCTCCTGTGTTATAATTATGAGATGCTACAGTCTGCTCCTCCTGTGTTATTATTATAAGACACTACAATCTGCTCTACCTGTGTTATAATTATGAGACACTACAGTCTGGTCCACCTGTGTTATAATTATGAAACACTACAGTCTGCTCCTCTTGTTGTATAATTATGAAACATTACAGTCTGCTCCTCCTGTTGTATAATTATGAGACACTACAGTCTGCTCCTCCTGTTGTATAATTATGAGACACTACAGTCTGATCCACCTGTGTTATAATTATGAAACACTACTGTCTGATCCTCATGTTGTATAATTATGAGACACTACAGTCTGCTCCTCCTGTTGTATAATTATGAGACACTACAGTCTGCTCCTCCTGTTGTATAATTATGAGACACTACAGTCTGCTCCACCTGTACTATAATTATGAGACACTACAGTCTGCTCTTCCTCTGTTATAATTATGAGACACTACAGTCTGCTCCACCTTTTTAATAATTATGAGACACTACAGTCTATTCCTCCTGTGTTATAAGTATGAGACACTTCAGTCTGCTCCTCCTGTATTATAATTATGAGACACTACAGTCTGCTCCTCCTGTGTTATAATTATGAGACACTACAGTCTGCTCCTCCTTTGTTATAATTATGAGACACTACAGTCTACTCTTCCTGTGTTATAATTATGAGACACTACAGTCTGCTCCTCCAGAGTTATAATTATGAGACACTACAGTCTGCTCCTCCTTTGTTATAACTATGAGACACTACAGTCTGTTCCACCGGTGAAATAATTATGAGACACTACAGTCTGCTCCTCCTGTGTTATAGTTATGAGACACTACAGTCTGCTCCTCCTGTGTTATAATTATGAGACACTACAGTCTTCTCCTCCTGTGTTATAACTATGAGACACTACAGTCTGTTTCACCTGTGATATAATTATGAGACAACACAGTCTGCTCCTCCTGTGTTATAATTATGAGACACTACAGTCTGCTCCTCCTGTGTTATAATTATGAGACACTACAGTCTGCTCCTCCTGCATTATAATTATGAGACACTACAGTCTTCTCCTCCTGTGTTATTATTATAAGACACTACAATCTGCTCTATCTGTCTTATAATTATGAGACACTACAGTCTGCTCCACCTGTGTTATAATTATGAGACACTACAGTCTGCTCTACCTGTGTTATAATTATGAGACACTACAGTCTGCTCCTCCTGCATTATATTTATGAGACACTACAGTCTTCTCCTCCTGAGATCTTATAATAAGACACTACAGTCTGCTATACCTGTGTTATAATTATGAGACACTACAGTCTGCTCCACCTGTGTTATCATTATGAGACACTACAGTCTGCTCCACCTGTGTTATAATTATGAGACACTACAGTCTTCTCCTCCTGTGTAAAAATTACGAGACACTACAGTCTGCTCTTCCTGTGTTATAATTATGAGACACTACAGTCTGCTCCTCCTGTGTTATAATTATGAGATGCTACAGTCTGCTACTCCTGTGTTATTATTATAAGACAATACAATCTGCTCTACCTGTGTTATAATTATGAGACACTACAGTCTGCTCCACCTGTGTTATAATTATGAAACACTACAGTCTGCTCCTCCTGTTGCATAATTATGAGACACTACAGTCTGCCCCTCCTGTTGTATAATTATGAGACACTACAGTCTGCTCCTCCTCTTGTATAATTATGAAAAACTACAGTCTACTCCTCCTGTTGTATAATTATGAGACACTACAGTCTGCTCCTCCTGTTGTATAATTATGAGACCCTACAGTCTGCTCCTCCTTTGTTATAACTATGAGACACTACTGTCTGATCCTCATGTTGTATAATTATGAGACACTACAGTCTGCTCCTCCTGTTGTATATTTATGAGACACTACAGTCTGCTCCTCCTGTTGTATAATTATGAGACACTACAGTCTGCTCCGCCTGTACTATAATTATAAGACACTACAGTCTGCTCTTCCTCTGTTATAATTATGAGACACTACAGTCTGCTCCACCTTTTTTATAATTATGAGACACTACAGTCTATTCCTCCTGTGTTATAAGTATGAGACACTTCAGTCTGCTCCTCCTGTACTATAATTATGAGACACTACAGTCTGCTCCTCCTGTACTATAATTATGAGACACTACAGTCTGCTCCTCCTGTGTTATAATTATGAGACACTACAATCTGCTCCTCCTGTATTATAATTATGAGACGCTACAGTCTTCTCCTCCTGTGTTATAATTATGAGACACTACAGTTTGCTCCTCCTGTGTTATAATTATGAGACACTACAGTCTGCTCCTCCTGTGTTATAACTATGAGACACTACAGTCTGTTCCACCTGTGAAATAATTATGAGACACTACAGTCTGCTCCTCCTGTGTTATATTTATGAGACACTACAGTCTGCTCCTCCTGTGTTATAACTATGAGACACTACAGTCTATTCCACCTGTGTTATAATTATGAGACACTACAGTCTGCTCCTCCTGTGTTATAATTATGAGACCCTACAGTCTGCTCCTCCTGTGTTATAATTATGAGACACTACAGTCTGCTCCTCCTGTGTTCTATTTATGAGACACTACAGTCTGCTCCTCCTGTGTTCTATTTATGAGAAACTACAGTCTGCACTTCCTCTGTTATAATTATGAGATACTACAGTCTGCTCCTCCTGCATTATAATTATGAGACACTACAGTCTGTTCCTCCTGTTGAATAATTATGAGACACTACAGTCTGCTCCTCCTGTGTTATAATTATGAGATGCTACAGTCTGCTCCTCCTGTGTTATTATTATAAGACACTACAATCTGCTCTACCTGTGTTATAATTATGAGACACTACAGTCTGCTCCACCTGTGTTATAATTATGAAACACTACAGTCTGCTCCTCCTGTTGTATAATTATGAGACACTACAGTCTGCTCCTCTTGTTGTATAATTATGAAACACTACAGTCTGCTCCTCCTGTTGTATAATTATGAGACACTACAGTCTGCTCCACCTGTGTTATAATTATGAAACACTACTGTCTGATCCTCATGTTGTATAATTATAAGACACTACAGTCTGCTCCTCCTGTTGTATAATTATGAGACACTACAGTCTGCTCCTCCTGTTGTATAATTATGAGACACTACAGTCTGCTCCGCCTGTACTATAATTATAAGACACTACAGTCTGCTCTTCCTCTGTTATAATTATGAGACACTACAGTCTGCTCCACCTTTTTAGTAATTATGAGACGCTACAGTCTATTCCTCCTGTGTTATAAGTATGAGACACTTCAGTCTGCTCCTCCTGTATTATAATTATGAGACACTACAGTCTGCTCCACCTGTGTTATAATTATGAGACACTACAGTCTGCTCTACCTGTGTTATAATTATGAGACACTACAGTCTGCTCCTCCTGCATTATATTTATGAGACACTACAGTCTTCTCCTCCTGAGATCTTATAATAAGACACTACAGTCTGCTATACCTGTGTTATAATTATGAGACACTACAGTCTGCTCCACCTGTGTTATTATTATGAGACACTACAGTCTGCTCCACCTGTGTTATAATTATGAGACACTACAGTCTTCTCCTCCTGTGTAAAAATTACGAGACACTACAGTCTGCTCTTCCTGTGTTATAATTATGAGACACTACAGTCTGCTCCTCCTGTGTTATAATTATGAGATGCTACAGTCTGCTACTCCTGTGTTATTATTATAAGACAATACAATCTGCTCTACCTGTGTTATAATTATGAGACACTACAGTCTGCTCCACCTGTGTTATAATTATGAAACACTACAGTCTGCTCCTCCTGTTGCATAATTATGAGACACTACAGTCTGCCCCTCCTGTTGTATAATTATGAGACACTACAGTCTGCTCCTCCTCTTGTATAATTATGAAAAACTACAGTCTACTCCTCCTGTTGTATAATTATGAGACACTACAGTCTGCTCCTCCTGTTGTATAATTATGAGACCCTACAGTCTGCTCCTCCTTTGTTATAACTATGAGACACTACTGTCTGATCCTCATGTTGTATAATTATGAGACACTACAGTCTGCTCCTCCTGTTGTATATTTATGAGACACTACAGTCTGCTCCTCCTGTTGTATAATTATGAGACACTACAGTCTGCTCCGCCTGTACTATAATTATAAGACACTACAGTCTGCTCTTCCTCTGTTATAATTATGAGACACTACAGTCTGCTCCACCTTTTTTATAATTATGAGACACTACAGTCTATTCCTCCTGTGTTATAAGTATGAGACACTTCAGTCTGCTCCTCCTGTACTATAATTATGAGACACTACAGTCTGCTCCTCCTGTACTATAATTATGAGACACTACAGTCTGCTCCTCCTGTGTTATAATTATGAGACACTACAATCTGCTCCTCCTGTATTATAATTATGAGACGCTACAGTCTTCTCCTCCTGTGTTATAATTATGAGACACTACAGTTTGCTCCTCCTGTGTTATAATTATGAGACACTACAGTCTGCTCCTCCTGTGTTATAACTATGAGACACTACAGTCTGTTCCACCTGTGAAATAATTATGAGACACTACAGTCTGCTCCTCCTGTGTTATATTTATGAGACACTACAGTCTGCTCCTCCTGTGTTATAACTATGAGACACTACAGTCTATTCCACCTGTGTTATAATTATGAGACACTACAGTCTGCTCCTCCTGTGTTATAATTATGAGACCCTACAGTCTGCTCCTCCTGTGTTATAATTATGAGACACTACAGTCTGCTCCTCCTGTGTTCTATTTATGAGACACTACAGTCTGCTCCTCCTGTGTTCTATTTATGAGAAACTACAGTCTGCACTTCCTCTGTTATAATTATGAGATACTACAGTCTGCTCCTCCTGCATTATAATTATGAGACACTACAGTCTGTTCCTCCTGTTGAATAATTATGAGACACTACAGTCTGCTCCTACTGTTTTATAATTATGAGACACTACAGTCTGCTCCTCCTGTGTTATAATTATGAGACACTACAGTCTGCCCCTACTGTGTTATAATTATGAGATGCTACAGTCTGCTCCTCCTGTGTTATTATTATAAGACACTACAATCTGCTCTACCTGTGTTATAATTATGAGACACTACAGTCTGCTCCACCTGTGTTATAATTATGAAACACTACAGTCTGCTCCTCCTGTTGTATAATTATGAGACACTACAGTCTGCTCCTCTTGTTGTATAATTATGAAACACTACAGTCTGCTCCTCCTGTTGTATAATTATGAGACACTACAGTCTGCTCCACCTGTGTTATAATTATGAAACACTACTGTCTGATCCTCATGTTGTATAATTATAAGACACTACAGTCTGCTCCTCCTGTTGTATAATTATGAGACAATACAGTCTGCTCCTCCTGTTGTATAATTATGAGACACTACAGTCTGCTCCGCCTGTACTATAATTATAAGACACTACAGTCTGCTCTTCCTCTGTTATAATTATGAGACACTACAGTCTGCTCCACCTTTTTAGTAATTATGAGACACTACAGTCTATTCCTCCTGTGTTATAAGTATGAGACACTTCAGTCTGCTCCTCCTGTATTATAATTATGAGACACTACAGTCTGCTCCACCTGTGTTATAATTATGAGACACTACAGTCTGCTCTACCTGTGTTATAATTATGAGACACTACAGTCTGCTCCTCCTGCATTATATTTATGAGACACTACAGTCTTCTCCTCCTGAGATCTTATAATAAGACACTACAGTCTGCTATACCTGTGTTATAATTATGAGACACTACAGTCTGCTCCACCTGTGTTATTATTATGAGACACTACAGTCTGCTCCACCTGTGTTATAATTATGAGACACTACAGTCTTCTCCTCCTGTGTAAAAATTACGAGACACTACAGTCTGCTCTTCCTGTGTTATAATTATGAGACACTACAGTCTGCTCCTCCTGTGTTATAATTATGAGATGCTACAGTCTGCTACTCCTGTGTTATTATTATAAGACAATACAATCTGCTCTACCTGTGTTATAATTATGAGACACTACAGTCTGCTCCTCCTGTTGTATATTTATGAGACACTACAGTCTGCTCCTCCTGTTGTATAATTATGAGACACTACAGTCTGCTCCGCCTGTACTATAATTATAAGACACTACAGTCTGCTCTTCCTCTGTTATAATTATGAGACACTACAGTCTGCTCCACCTTTTTTATAATTATGAGACACTACAGTCTATTCCTCCTGTGTTATAAGTATGAGACACTTCAGTCTGCTCCTCCTGTACTATAATTATGAGACACTACAGTCTGCTCCTCCTGTACTATAATTATGAGACACTACAGTCTGCTCCTCCTGTGTTATAATTATGAGACACTACAATCTGCTCCTCCTGTATTATAATTATGAGACGCTACAGTCTTCTCCTCCTGTGTTATAATTATGAGACACTACAGTTTGCTCCTCCTGTGTTATAATTATGAGACACTACAGTCTGCTCCTCCTGTGTTATAACTATGAGACACTACAGTCTGTTCCACCTGTGAAATAATTATGAGACACTACAGTCTGCTCCTCCTGTGTTATATTTATGAGACACTACAGTCTGCTCCTCCTGTGTTATAACTATGAGACACTACAGTCTATTCCACCTGTGTTATAATTATGAGACACTACAGTCTGCTCCTCCTGTGTTATAATTATGAGACCCTACAGTCTGCTCCTCCTGTGTTATAATTATGAGACACTACAGTCTGCTCCTCCTGTGTTCTATTTATGAGACACTACAGTCTGCTCCTCCTGTGTTCTATTTATGAGAAACTACAGTCTGCACTTCCTCTGTTATAATTATGAGATACTACAGTCTGCTCCTCCTGCATTATAATTATGAGACACTACAGTCTGTTCCTCCTGTTGAATAATTATGAGACACTACAGTCTGCTCCTACTGTTTTATAATTATGAGACACTACAGTCTGCTCCTCCTGTGTTATAATTATGAGACACTACAGTCTGCTCCTCCTGTGTTATAATTATGAGATGCTACAGTCTGCTCCTCCTGTGTTATTATTATAAGACACTACAATCTGCTCTACCTGTGTTATAATTATGAGACACTACAGTCTGCTCCACCTGTGTTATAATTATGAAACACTACAGTCTGCTCCTCCTGTTGTATAATTATGAGACACTACAGTCTGCTCCTCTTGTTGTATAATTATGAAACACTACAGTCTGCTCCTCCTGTTGTATAATTATGAGACACTACAGTCTGCTCCACCTGTGTTATAATTATGAAACACTACTGTCTGATCCTCATGTTGTATAATTATAAGACACTACAGTCTGCTCCTCCTGTTGTATAATTATGAGACACTACAGTCTGCTCCTCCTGTTGTATAATTATGAGACACTACAGTCTGCTCCGCCTGTACTATAATTATAAGACACTACAGTCTGCTCTTCCTCTGTTATAATTATGAGACACTACAGTCTGCTCCACCTTTTTAGTAATTATGAGACACTACAGTCTATTCCTCCTGTGTTATAAGTATGAGACACTTCAGTCTGCTCCTCCTGTATTATAATTATGAGACACTACAGTCTGCTCCACCTGTGTTATAATTATGAGACACTACAGTCTGCTCTACCTGTGTTATAATTATGAGACACTACAGTCTGCTCCTCCTGCATTATATTTATGAGACACTACAGTCTTCTCCTCCTGAGATCTTATAATAAGACACTACAGTCTGCTATACCTGTGTTATAATTATGAGACACTACAGTCTGCTCCACCTGTGTTATTATTATGAGACACTACAGTCTGCTCCACCTGTGTTATAATTATGAGACACTACAGTCTTCTCCTCCTGTGTAAAAATTACGAGACACTACAGTCTGCTCTTCCTGTGTTATAATTATGAGACACTACAGTCTGCTCCTCCTGTGTTATAATTATGAGATGCTACAGTCTGCTACTCCTGTGTTATTATTATAAGACAATACAATCTGCTCTACCTGTGTTATAATTATGAGACACTACAGTCTGCTCCACCTGTGTTATAATTATGAAACACTACAGTCTGCTCCTCCTGTTGCATAATTATGAGACACTACAGTCTGCCCCTCCTGTTGTATAATTATGAGACACTACAGTCTGCTCCTCCTCTTGTATAATTATGAAAAACTACAGTCTACTCCTCCTGTTGTATAATTATGAGACACTACAGTCTGCTCCTCCTGTTGTATAATTATGAGACCCTACAGTCTGCTCCTCCTTTGTTATAACTATGAGACACTACTGTCTGATCCTCATGTTGTATAATTATGAGACACTACAGTCTGCTCCTCCTGTTGTATATTTATGAGACACTACAGTCTGCTCCTCCTGTTGTATAATTATGAGACACTACAGTCTGCTCCGCCTGTACTATAATTATAAGACACTACAGTCTGCTCTTCCTCTGTTATAATTATGAGACACTACAGTCTGCTCCACCTTTTTTATAATTATGAGACACTACAGTCTATTCCTCCTGTGTTATAAGTATGAGACACTTCAGTCTGCTCCTCCTGTACTATAATTATGAGACACTACAGTCTGCTCCTCCTGTACTATAATTATGAGACACTACAGTCTGCTCCTCCTGTGTTATAATTATGAGACACTACAATCTGCTCCTCCTGTATTATAATTATGAGACGCTACAGTCTTCTCCTCCTGTGTTATAATTATGAGACACTACAGTTTGCTCCTCCTGTGTTATAATTATGAGACACTACAGTCTGCTCCTCCTGTGTTATAACTATGAGACACTACAGTCTGTTCCACCTGTGAAATAATTATGAGACACTACAGTCTGCTCCTCCTGTGTTATATTTATGAGACACTACAGTCTGCTCCTCCTGTGTTATAACTATGAGACACTACAGTCTATTCCACCTGTGTTATAATTATGAGACACTACAGTCTGCTCCTCCTGTGTTATAATTATGAGACCCTACAGTCTGCTCCTCCTGTGTTATAATTATGAGACACTACAGTCTGCTCCTCCTGTGTTCTATTTATGAGACACTACAGTCTGCTCCTCCTGTGTTCTATTTATGAGAAACTACAGTCTGCACTTCCTCTGTTATAATTATGAGATACTACAGTCTGCTCCTCCTGCATTATAATTATGAGACACTACAGTCTGTTCCTCCTGTTGAATAATTATGAGACACTACAGTCTGCTCCTACTGTTTTATAATTATGAGACACTACAGTCTGCTCCTCCTGTGTTATAATTATGAGACACTACAGTCTGCTCCTCCTGTGTTATAATTATGAGATGCTACAGTCTGCTCCTCCTGTGTTATTATTATAAGACACTACAATCTGCTCTACCTGTGTTATAATTATGAGACACTACAGTCTGCTCCACCTGTGTTATAATTATGAAACACTACAGTCTGCTCCTCCTGTTGTATAATTATGAGACACTACAGTCTGCTCCTCTTGTTGTATAATTATGAAACACTACAGTCTGCTCCTCCTGTTGTATAATTATGAGACACTACAGTCTGCTCCACCTGTGTTATAATTATGAAACACTACTGTCTGATCCTCATGTTGTATAATTATAAGACACTACAGTCTGCTCCTCCTGTTGTATAATTATGAGACACTACAGTCTGCTCCTCCTGTTGTATAATTATGAGACACTACAGTCTGCTCCGCCTGTACTATAATTATAAGACACTACAGTCTGCTCTTCCTCTGTTATAATTATGAGACACTACAGTCTGCTCCACCTTTTTAGTAATTATGAGACACTACAGTCTATTCCTCCTGTGTTATAAGTATGAGACACTTCAGTCTGCTCCTCCTGTATTATAATTATGAGACACTACAGTCTGCTCCTCCTGTGTTATAATTATGAGACACTACAGTCTGCTCCTCCTGTGTTATAATTATGAGACACTACAGTCTGCTCCTCCTGTGTTATAATTATGAGACACTACCGTCTGCTCCTCCTGTGTTATAATTATGAGACACTACAGTCTGCTCCTCCTGTGTTATAATTGAGTAACTACAGTCTTCTCCTCCTGTGATATAATTATGAGACACTACAGTCTGCTCTTCCTGTATTATAATTATAAGACACTACCGTCTGCTCCTCCTGTGTTATAATTATGAGACACTACAGTCTGCTCCTCCTGTGTTATAATTGAGTAACTACAGTCTGCTCCTCCTGTGATATAATTATGAGTCACTACAGTCTGCTCCTCCTGTGTTATAATTATGAGACACTACCGTCTGCTCCTCCTGTGTTATAATTATGAGACACTACAGTCTGCTTCTCCTGTGTTATAATTGAGTAACTACAGTCTGCTCCTCCAGTTGTATAATTATGAGACACTACACTGTGCTCCTCATGTGTTATAATTATGGGACACTACAGTCTGCTCCTCCTGTTTTATAATTATGAGACACTACAGTCTGCTCCTCCTGTGCTATAATTATGAGACACTACAGTCTACTCCTACTGTGATATAATTATAAGAAACTACAGTCTGCTCCTCCTGTGTAAAAATTATGAGACACTACAGTCTTCTCCTCCTGTGTAATAATTATGAGACACTACAGTCTGCTCCTCCTGTGTTATAATTATGAGACACTACAGTCTGCTCTTCCTGTGTTATAATTATGAGACACTACAGTCTGCTCCTGCTGTGTAAAAATTATGAGACACTACAGTCTGCTCCTCCTGTGTTATAATTATGAGACACTACAGTCTGCTCCTCCTGTGTTATAAATATGAGACACTACAGTCTGCTCCTCCTGTGTTATAATTATGAGACACTACAGTCTGTTCCTCCTGTGTTATATTTATGAGACACTACAGTCTGCTCCTCCTGTGTCATAATTATGAGACAATACAGTCTGCTCCTCCTGTGTAAAAATTATGAGACACTACAGTCTGCTCCTCATGTGTAATAATTATGAGACACTACAGTCAACTCCTCCAGTGTTATAATTATGAGACATTAGAGTCTGCTCCTCCTGTGTTATAATTATGAGACATTACAGTCTGCTCCTCCTGTGTTATAATTATGAGACACTACAGTCTGCTCCTCCTGTGCTACAATTATGAGACGATACAGACTGCTCCACCCGTGCTATAATTATGAGACACTACAGTCTGCTCCTCCTGCGTTATAATTATGAGACACTACAGTCTGCTCCTCCTGTGTTATAATTATGAGACACTACAGTCTTCTCCTCCTGTGTTATAATTATGAGACACTACAGTCTGCTCCTCCTGTGTTATAATTATGAGACAATACAGTCTGCTCCTCCTGTGTAAAAATTATGAGACACTACAGTCTGCTCCTCCTGTGTTATAATTATGAGACACTACAGTCTGCTCCTCCTGTGTTATAATTATAAAACACTACAGTCTACTCCTCCTGTGCTATAATTATGAGAGACTACAGTCTGCTCCTCCTGTGTAAAAATTATGAAACACTACAGTCTGCTCCTCCTGTGTTATAATTATGAGACACTACAGTCTGCTCCTCCTGTGTTATAATTATGAGACACTACAGTCAGCTCCTCCTGTGTTATAATTATGAGACACTACAGTCTGCTCCTCCTGTGTTATAATTATGAGACACTACAGTCTGCTCCTCCTGTGTTATAATTATGAGACAATACAGTCTGCTCCTCCTGTGTAAAAATTATGAGACACTACAGTCTTCTCCTCCTGTGTTATAATTATGAGACACTACAGTTTGCTCCTCCTGTGTTATAATTATGAGACACTACAGTCTGCTCCTCCTGTGTTATAACTATGAGACACTACAGTCTGTTCCACCTGTGAAATAATTATGAGACACTACAGTCTGCTCCTCCTGTGTTATATTTATGAGACACTACAGTCTGCTCCTCCTGTGTTATAACTATGAGACACTACAGTCTATTCCACCTGTGTTATAATTATGAGACACTACAGTCTGCTCCTCCTGTGTTATAATTATGAGACCCTACAGTCTGCTCCTCCTGTGTTATAATTATGAGACACTACAGTCTGCTCCTCCTGTGTTCTATTTATGAGACACTACAGTCTGCTCCTCCTGTGTTCTATTTATGAGAAACTACAGTCTGCACTTCCTCTGTTATAATTATGAGATACTACAGTCTGCTCCTCCTGCATTATAATTATGAGACACTACAGTCTGTTCCTCCTGTTGAATAATTATGAGACACTACAGTCTGCTCCTCCTGTGTTATAATTATGAGATGCTACAGTCTGCTCCTCCTGTGTTATTATTATAAGACACTACAATCTGCTCTACCTGTGTTATAATTATGAGACACTACAGTCTGCTCCACCTGTGTTATAATTATGAAACACTACAGTCTGCTCCTCCTGTTGTATAATTATGAGACACTACAGTCTGCTCCTCTTGTTGTATAATTATGAAACACTACAGTCTGCTCCTCCTGTTGTATAATTATGAGACACTACAGTCTGCTCCACCTGTGTTATAATTATGAAACACTACTGTCTGATCTTCATGTTGTATAATTATAAGACACTACAGTCTGCTCCTCCTGTTGTATAATTATGAGACACTACAGTCTGCTCCTCCTGTTGTATAATTATGAGACACTACAGTCTGCTCCGCCTGTACTATAATTATAAGACACTACAGTCTGCTCTTCCTCTGTTATAATTATGAGACACTACAGTCTGCTCCACCTTTTTAGTAATTATGAGACACTACAGTCTATTCCTCCTGTGTTATAAGTATGAGACACTTCAGTCTGCTCCTCCTGTATTATAATTATGAGACACTACAGTCTGCTCCACCTGTGTTATAATTATGAGACACTACAGTCTGCTCTACCTGTGTTATAATTATGAGACACTACAGTCTGCTCCTCCTGCATTATATTTATGAGACACTACAGTCTTCTCCTCCTGAGATCTTATAATAAGACACTACAGTCTGCTATACCTGTGTTATAATTATGAGACACTACAGTCTGCTCCACCTGTGTTATTATTATGAGACACTACAGTCTGCTCCACCTGTGTTATAATTATGAGACACTACAGTCTTCTCCTCCTGTGTAAAAATTACGAGACACTACAGTCTGCTCTTCCTGTGTTATAATTATGAGACACTACAGTCTGCTCCTCCTGTGTTATAATTATGAGATGCTACAGTCTGCTACTCCTGTGTTATTATTATAAGACAATACAATCTGCTCTACCTGTGTTATAATTATGAGACACTACAGTCTGCTCCACCTGTGTTATAATTATGAAACACTACAGTCTGCTCCTCCTGTTGCATAATTATGAGACACTACAGTCTGCCCCTCCTGTTGTATAATTATGAGACACTACAGTCTGCTCCTCCTCTTGTATAATTATGAAAAACTACAGTCTACTCCTCCTGTTGTATAATTATGAGACACTACAGTCTGCTCCTCCTGTTGTATAATTATGAGACCCTACAGTCTGCTCCTCCTTTGTTATAACTATGAGACACTACTGTCTGATCCTCATGTTGTATAATTATGAGACACTACAGTCTGCTCCTCCTGTTGTATATTTATGAGACACTACAGTCTGCTCCTCCTGTTGTATAATTATGAGACACTACAGTCTGCTCCGCCTGTACTATAATTATAAGACACTACAGTCTGCTCATCCTCTGTTATAATTATGAGACACTACAGTCTGCTCCACCTTTTTTATAATTATGAGACACTACAGTCTATTCCTCCTGTGTTATAAGTATGAGACACTTCAGTCTGCTCCTCCTGTACTATAATTATGAGACACTACAGTCTGCTCCTCCTGTACTATAATTATGAGACACTACAGTCTGCTCCTCCTGTGTTATAATTATGAGACACTACAATCTGCTCCTCCTGTATTATAATTATGAGACGCTACAGTCTTCTCCTCCTGTGTTATAATTATGAGACACTACAGTTTGCTCCTCCTGTGTTATAATTATGAGACACTACAGTCTGCTCCTCCTGTGTTATAACTATGAGACACTACAGTCTGTTCCACCTGTGAAATAATTATGAGACACTACAGTCTGCTCCTCCTGTGTTATATTTATGAGACACTACAGTCTGCTCCTCCTGTGTTATAACTATGAGACACTACAGTCTATTCCACCTGTGTTATAATTATGAGACACTACAGTCTGCTCCTCCTGTGTTATAATTATGAGACCCTACAGTCTGCTCCTCCTGTGTTATAATTATGAGACACTACAGTCTGCTCCTCCTGTGTTCTATTTATGAGACACTACAGTCTGCTCCTCCTGTGTTCTATTTATGAGAAACTACAGTCTGCACTTCCTCTGTTATAATTATGAGATACTACAGTCTGCTCCTCCTGCATTATAATTATGAGACACTACAGTCTGTTCCTCCTGTTCAATAATTATGAGACACTACAGTCTGCTCCTACTGTTTTATAATTATGAGACACTACAGTCTGCTCCTCCTGTGTTATAATTATGAGACACTACAGTCTGCTCCTCCTGTGTTATAATTATGAGATGCTACAGTCTGCTCCTCCTGTGTTATTATTATAAGACACTACAATCTGCTCTACCTGTGTTATAATTATGAGACACTACAGTCTGCTCCACCTGTGTTATAATTATGAAACACTACAGTCTGCTCCTCCTGTTGTATAATTATGAGACACTACAGTCTGCTCCTCTTGTTGTATAATTATGAAACACTACAGTCTGCTCCTCCTGTTGTATAATTATGAGACACTACAGTCTGCTCCACCTGTGTTATAATTATGAAACACTACTGTCTGATCCTCATGTTGTATAATTATAAGACACTACAGTCTGCTCCTCCTGTTGTATAATTATGAGACACTACAGTCTGCTCCTCCTGTTGTATAATTATGAGACACTACAGTCTGCTCCGCCTGTACTATAATTATAAGACACTACAGTCTGCTCTTCCTCTGTTATAATTATGAGACACTACAGTCTGCTCCACCTTTTTAGTAATTATGAGACACTACAGTCTATTCCTCCTGTGTTATAAGTATGAGACACTTCAGTCTGCTCCTCCTGTATTATAATTATGAGACACTACAGTCTGCTCCTCCTGTGTTATAATTATGAGACACTACAGTCTGCTCCTCCTGTGTTATAATTATGAGACACTACAGTCTGCTCCTCCTGTGTTATAATTATGAGACACTACCGTCTGCTCCTCCTGTGTTATAATTATGAGACACTACAGTCTGCTCCTCCTGTGTTATAATTGAGAAACTACAGTCTTCTCCTCCTGTGATATAATTATGAGACACTACAGTCTGCTCTTCCTGTATTATAATTATAAGACACTACCGTCTGCTCCTCCTGTGTTATAATTATGAGACACTACAGTCTGCTCCTCCTGTGTTATAATTGAGTAACTACAGTCTGCTCCTCCTGTGATATAATTATGAGTCACTACAGTCTGCTCCTCCTGTGTTATAATTATGAGACACTACCGTCTGCTCCTCCTGTGTTATAATTATGAGACACTACAGTCTGCTTCTCCTGTGTTATAATTGAGTAACTACAGTCTGCTCCTCCAGTTGTATAATTATGAGACACTACACTGTGCTCCTCATGTGTTATAATTATGGGACACTACAGTCTGCTCCTCCTGTTTTATAATTATGAGACACTACAGTCTGCTCCTCCTGTGCTATAATTATGAGACACTACAGTCTACTCCTACTGTGATATAATTATAAGAAACTACAGTCTGCTCCTCCTGTGTAAAAATTATGAGACACTACAGTCTTCTCCTCCTGTGTAATAATTATGAGACACTACAGTCTGCTCCTCCTGTGTTATAATTATGAGACACTACAGTCTGCTCTTCCTGTGTTATAATTATGAGACACTACAGTCTGCTCCTGCTGTGTAAAAATTATGAGACACTACAGTCTGCTCCTCCTGTGTTATAATTATGAGACACTACAGTCTGCTCCTCCTGTGTTATAATTATGAGACACTACAGTCTGCTCCTCCTGTGTTATAATTATGAGACACTACAGTCTGTTCCTCCTGTGTTATATTTATGAGACACTACAGTCTGCTCCTCCTGTGTCATAATTATGAGACAATACAGTCTGCTCCTCCTGTGTAAAAATTATGAGACACTACAGTCTGCTCCTCATGTGTAATAATTATGAGACACTACAGTCAACTCCTCCAGTGTTATAATTATGAGACATTAGAGTCTGCTCCTCCTGTGTTATAATTATGAGACACTACAGTCTGCTCCTCCTGTGTTATAATTATGAGACACTACAGTCTGCTCCTCCTGTGTTATAATTATGAGACACTACAGTCTGCTCCTCCTGTGTTATAATTATAAAACACTACAGTCTACTCCTCCTGTGCTATAATTATGAGAGACTACAGTCTGCTCCTCCTGTGTAAAAATTATGAAACACTACAGTCTGCTCCTCCTGTGTTATAATTATGAGACACTACAGTCTGCTCCTCCTGTGTTATAATTATGAGACACTACAGTCAGCTCCTCCTGTGTTATAATTATGAGACACTACAGTCTGCTCCTCCTGTGTTATAATTATGAGACACTACAGTCTGCTCCTCCTGTGTTATAATTATGAGACAATACAGTCTGCTCCTCCTGTGTAAAAATTATGAGACACTACAGTCTGCTCCTCCTGTGTTATAATTATGAGACACTACAGTCTGCTCCTCCTGTGTTATAATTATGAGACACTACAGTCTGCTCCTCCTGTGTTATAATTATGAGACACTACATTCTGCTCCTCCTGTGTAAAAATTATGAGACACTACAGTCTGCTCCTCCTGTGTTATAATTATGAGACAATACAGTCTGCTCCTCCTGTGTTATAATTATGAGACAATACAGTCTGCTCCTCCTATGTAAAAATTATGAGACACTACAGTCTTCTCCTCCTGTGTAAAAATTATGAGACACTACATTCTGCTCTTACTGTGTTATAATTATGAGACACTACAGTCTGCTCCTCCTGCATTATAATTATGAGAAACTACAGTCTGCTCCTCCTGTACTATAATTATGAGACACTACAGTCTGCTCCTCCTGTGTTATAATTATGAGACACTACAGTCTGCTTCTCCTGTGTTATAATTATGAGACACTACAGTCTGCTCCTCCTGTGTTATAATTATGAGACACTACAGTCTGCTCCTCCTGTACTATAATTATGAGACACTACAGTCTGCTCCTCCTGTACTATAATTATGAGACACTACAGTCTGCTCCTCCTGTGTTATAATTATGAGACACTACAGTCTGCTCCTCCTGTGTTATAATTATGAGACAATACAGTCTGCTCCTCCTGTGTAAAAATTATGAGACACTACAGTCTGCTCCTCCTGTGTTATAATTATGAGACACTACAGTCTGCTCCTCCTGTGTTAAAATTATGAGACAATACAGTCTGCTCCTCCAGTGTTATAATTATGAGACACTACAGTCTGCTCCTCCTGTGTTATAATTATGAGACACTACAGTCTGCTCCTCCTGTACTATAATTATGAGACACTACAGTCTGCTCCTCCTGTGTTATAATTATGAGACACTACAGTCTGCTCCTCCTGTGTTATAATTATGAGACACTACATTCTGCTCCTCCTGTGTAAAAATTATGAGACACTACAGTCTGCTCCTCCTGTGTTATATTTATGAGACACTACAGTCTGCTCCTCCTGTGTTATAATTATGAGACACTACAGCCTGCTCCTCCAGTGTTATAATTATGAGACAATACAGTCTGCTCCTCCTGTGCTACAGTTATGAGACAATACAGTCTGCTCCTCCTGCATTATAATTATGAGACACTACAGTCTTCTCCTCCTGTGTAATAATTATGAGACACTACAGTCTGCTCCTCCCGTGTTATAATTATGAGACACTACAGTCTGCTCCTCCTGTGTTATAATTATGAGACACTGCAGTCTGTTCCTCCTGCGTTATAATTATGAGACACTGCAGTCTGCTCCTCCTGTGTTATAATTATGAGATACTACAGTCTGCTCTTCCTGTGTTATAATTATGAGACACTACAGTCTGCTCCTCCTGTGTAAAAATTATGAGACACTACTGTCTTCTCCTTCTGTGTAAAAATTATGAGACACTACAGTCTGCTCCTCCTGCATTATAATTTTGAGACACTACAGTCTGCTCCTCCTGCATTATAATTATGAGACACTACAGTCTGCTCCTCCTGTGTTATAATTATGAGACAATACAGTCTGTTCATCCGGTGCTACAATTATGAGACAATACAGTCTGCTCCCCCCGTGCTATAATTATGAGACACTACAGTCTGTTCCTCCTGCATTATAATTATGAGACACTACAGTCTGCTCCTCCTGTGTTATAATTATGAAACACTACAGTCTGCTCCTCCTGTGTTATAATTATGAGACACTACAGTCTGCTCCTCCAGTTGTATAATTATGAGACACTACACTGTGCTCCTCATGTGTTATAATTATGGGACACTACAGTCTGCTCCTCCTGTTTTATAATTATGAGACACTACAGTCTGCTCCTCCTGTGCTATAAATATGAGACACTACAGTCTACTCCTACTGTGATATAATTATAAGAAACTACAGTCTGCTCCTCCTTTGTAAAAATTATGAGACACTACAGTCTTCTCCTCCTATGTAATAATTATGAGACACTACAGTCTGCTCCTCCTGTGTTATAATTATGAGACACTACAGTCTGCTCTTCCTGTGTTATAATTATGAGACACTACAGTCTGTTCCTGCTGTGTAAAAATTATGAGACACTACAGTCTGCTCCTCCTGTGTTATAATTATGAGACACTACAGTCTGTTCCTCCTGTGTTATAATTATGAGACACTACAGTCTGCTCCTCCTGTGTTATAATTATGAGACACTACAGTCTGTTCCTCCTGTGTTATAATTATGAGACACTACAGTCTGCTCCTCCTGTGTTATAATTATGAGACACTACAGTCTGTTCCTCCTGTGCTACAATTATGAGACGATACAGTCTGCTCCACCCGTGCTATAATTATGAGACACTACAGTCTGCTCCTCCTGCGTTATAATTATGAGACACTACAGTCTGCTCCTCCTGTGTTATAATTATGAGACACTACAGTCTTCTCCTCCTGTGTTATAATTATGAGACATTACAGTCTGCTCCTCCTGTGTTATAATTATGAGACACTACAGTCTGCTCCTCCTGTGCTACAATTATGAGACGATACAGTCTGCTCCACCCGTGCTATAATTATGAGACACTACAGTCTGCTCCTCCTGCGTTATAATTATGAGACACTACAGTCTGCTCCTCCTGTGTTATAATTATGAGACACTACAGTCTTCTCCTCCTGTGTTATAATTATGAGACACTACAGTCTGCTCCTCCTGTGTTATAATTATGAGACAATACAGTCTGCTCCTCCTGTGTAAAAATTATGAGACACTACAGTCTGCTCTTCCTGTGTTATAATTATGAGACACTACAGTCTGCTCCTGCTGTGTAAAAATTATGAGACACTACAGTCTGCTCCTCCTGTGTTATATTTATGAGACAATACAGTCTGTTCATCCGGTGCTACAATTATGAGACAATACAGTCTGCTCCCCCCGTGCTATAATTATGAGACACTACAGTCTGCTCCTCCTGTGTTATAATTATGAGACACTACAGTCTTCTCCTCCTGTGTTATAATTATGAGACACTACAGTCTGCTCCTCCTGTGTTATAATTATGAGACAATACAGTCTGCTCCTCCTGTGTAAAAATTATGAGACACTACAGTCTGCTCTTCCTGTGTTATAATTATGAGACACTACAGTCTGCTCCTGCTGTGTAAAAATTATGAGACACTACAGTCTGCTCCTCCTGTGTTATAATTATGAGACAATACAGTCTGTTCATCCGGTGCTACAATTATGAGACAATACAGTCTGCTCCCCCCGTGCTATAATTATGAGACACTACAGTCTGTTCCTCCTGCATTATAATTATGAGACACTACAGTCTGCTCCTCCTGTGTTATAATTATGAAACACTACAGTCTGCTCCTCCTGTGTTATAATTATGAGACACTACAGTCTGCTCCTCCAGTTGTATAATTATGAGACACTACACTGTGCTCCTCATGTGTTATAATTATGGGACACTACAGTCTGCTCCTCCTGTGCTATAATTATGAGACACTACAGTCTACTCCTACTGTGATATAATTATAAGAAACTACAGTCTGCTCCTCCTGTGTAAAAATTATGAGACACTACAGTCTTCTCCTCCTGTGTAATAATTATGAGACACTACAGTCTGCTCCTCCTGTGTTATAATTATGAGACACTACAGTCTGCTCTTCCTGTGTTATAATTATGAGACACTACAGTCTGCTCCTGCTGTGTAAAAATTATGAGACACTACAGTCTGCTCCTCCTGTGTTATAATTATGAGACACTACAGTCTGCTCCTCCTGTGTTATAATTATGAGACACTACAGTCTGCTCCTCCTGTGTTATAATTATGAGACACTACAGTCTGTTCCTCCTGTGTTATATTTATGAGACACTACAGTCTGCTCCTCCTGTGTTATAATTATGAGACAATACAGTCTGCTCCTCCTATGTAAAAATTATGAGACACTACAGTCTTCTCCTCCTGTGTAAAAATTATGAGACACTACAGTCTGCTCCTCATGTGTAATAATTATGAGACACTACAGTCAACTCCTCCAGTGTTATAATTATGAGACATTAGAGTCTGCTCCTCCTGTGTTATAATTATGAGACACTACAGTCTGCTCCTCCTGTGTTATAATTATGAGACACTACAGTCTGCTCCTCCTGTGCTACAATTATGAGACGATACAGTCTGCTCCACCCGTGCTATAATTATGAGACACTACAGTCTGCTCCTCCTGCGTTATAATTATGAGACACTACAGTCTGCTCCTTCTGTGTTATAATTATGAGACACTACAGTCTTCTCCTCCTGTGTTATAATTATGAGACACTACAGTCTGCTCCTCCTGTGTTATAATTATGAGACAATACAGTCTGCTCCTCCTGTGTAAAAATTATGAGACACTACAGTCTGCTCCTCCTGTGTTATAATTATGAGACACTACAGTCTGCTCCTCCTGTGTTATAATTATGAAACACTACAGTCTACTCCTCCTGTGCTATAATTATGAGAGACTACAGTCTGCTCCTCCTGTGTAAAAATTATGAAACACTACAGTCTGCTCCTCCTGTGTTATAATTATGAGACACTACAGTCTGCTCCTCCTGTGTTATAATTATGAGACACTACAGTCTGCTCCTCCTGTGTTATAATTATGAGACACTACAGTCTGCTCCTCCTGTGTTATAATTATGAGACACTACAGTCTGCTCCTCCTGTGTTATAATTATGAGACAATACAGTCTGCTCCTCCTGTGTAAAAATTATGAGACACTACAGTCTGCTCCTCCTGTGTTATAATAATGAGACACTACAGTCTGCTCCTCCTGTGTTATAATTATGAGACACTACAGTCTGCTCCTCCTGTGTTATAATTATGAGACACTACATTCTGCTCCTCCTGTGTAAAAATTATGAGACACTACAGTCTGCTCCTCCTGTGTTATAATTATGAGACAATACAGTCTGCTCCTCCTGTGTTATAATTATGAGACAATACAGTCTGCTCCTCCTATGTAAAAATTATGAGACACTACAGTCTTCTCCTCCTGTGTAAAAATTATGAGACACTACAGTCAGCTCCTCCTGCGTTATAATTATGAGACACTAAAGTCTGCTCCTCCTGTGTTATAATTATGAGACACTACAGTCTGCTCCCTACTGTGATATAATTATGAGACACTACATTCTGCTCCTCCTGTTTAATAATTATGAGACACTACAGTCTGCTCTACCTCTGTTATAATTATGAGACACTACAGTCTTCTCCTCCTGTGTAAAAATTATGAGACACTACAGTCTGCTCCTCCTGCGTTATAATTATGAGACACTAAAGTCTACTCCTCCAGTGTTATAATTATGAGGCACTACAGTCTTCTGCTCCTGTGTTATAATTATGAGACAGTACAGTCTGCTCCTCCTGTGCTATAATTATGAGACACTACAATCTGCTCCTCCTGCATTATAATTATGAGACACTACAGTCTGTTCCTCCTGTGTTATAATTATGAGACACTACAGTCTGCTCCTCCTGTGTTATAATTATGAGACACTACAGTCTGTTCCTCCTGTGTTATATTTATGAGACACTACAGTCTGCTCCTCCTGTGTTATAATTATGAGACAATACAGTCTGCTCCTCCTATGTAAAAATTATGAGACACTACAGTCTTCTCCTCCTGTGTAAAAATTATGAGACACTACAGTCTGCTCCTCATGTGTAATAATTATGAGACACTACAGTCAACTCCTCCAGTGTTATAATTATGAGACATTAGAGTCTGCTCCTCCTGTGTTATAATTATGAGACACTACAGTCTGCTCCTCCTGTGTTATAATTATGAGACACTACAGTCTGCTCCTCCTGTGCTACAATTATGAGACGATACAGTCTGCTCCACCCGTGCTATAATTATGAGACACTACAGTCTGCTCCTCCTGCGTTATAATTATGAGACACTACAGTCTGCTCCTTCTGTGTTATAATTATGAGACACTACAGTCTTCTCCTCCTGTGTTATAATTATGAGACACTACAGTCTGCTCCTCCTGTGTTATAATTATGAGACAATACAGTCTGCTCCTCCTGTGTAAAAATTATGAGACACTACAGTCTGCTCCTCCTGTGTTATAATTATGAGACACTACAGTCTGCTCCTCCTGTGTTATAATTATGAAACACTACAGTCTACTCCTCCTGTGCTATAATTATGAGAGACTACAGTCTGCTCCTCCTGTGTAAAAATTATGAAACACTACAGTCTGCTCCTCCTGTGTTATAATTATGAGACACTACAGTCTGCTCCTCCTGTGTTATAATTATGAGACACTACAGTCTGCTCCTCCTGTGTTATAATTATGAGACACTACAGTCTGCTCCTCCTGTGTTATAATTATGAGACACTACAGTCTGCTCCTCCTGTGTTATAATTATGAGACAATACAGTCTGCTCCTCCTGTGTAAAAATTATGAGACACTACAGTCTGCTCCTCCTGTGTTATAATAATGAGACACTACAGTCTGCTCCTCCTGTGTTATAATTATGAGACACTACAGTCTGCTCCTCCTGTGTTATAATTATGAGACACTACATTCTGCTCCTCCTGTGTAAAAATTATGAGACACTACAGTCTGCTCCTCCTGTGTTATAATTATGAGACAATACAGTCTGCTCCTCCTGTGTTATAATTATGAGACAATACAGTCTGCTCCTCCTATGTAAAAATTATGAGACACTACAGTCTTCTCCTCCTGTGTAAAAATTATGAGACACTACAGTCAGCTCCTCCTGCGTTATAATTATGAGACACTAAAGTCTGCTCCTCCTGTGTTATAATTATGAGACACTACAGTCTGCTCCCTACTGTGATATAATTATGAGACACTACATTCTGCTCCTCCTGTTTAATAATTATGAGACACTACAGTCTGCTCTACCTCTGTTATAATTATGAGACACTACAGTCTTCTCCTCCTGTGTAAAAATTATGAGACACTACAGTCTGCTCCTCCTGCGTTATAATTATGAGACACTAAAGTCTACTCCTCCAGTGTTATAATTATGAGGCACTACAGTCTTCTGCTCCTGTGTTATAATTATGAGACAGTACAGTCTGCTCCTCCTGTGCTATAATTATGAGACACTACAATCTGCTCCTCCTGCATTATAATTATGAGACACTACAGTCTGTTCCTCCTGTTGAATAATTATGAGACACTACAGTCTGCTCCTACTGTTTTATAATTATGAGACACTACAGTCTGCTCCTCCTGTGTTATAATTATGAGACACTACAGTCTGCTCCTCCTGTGTTATAATTATGAGATGCTACAGTCTGCTCCTCCTGTGTTATTATTATAAGACACTACAATCTGCTCTACCTGTGTTATAATTATGAGACACTACAGTCTGCTCCACCTGTGTTATAATTATGAAACACTACAGTCTGCTCCTCCTGTTGTATAATTATGAGACACTACAGTCTGCTCCTCTTGTTGTATAATTATGAAACACTACAGTCTGCTCCTCCTGTTGTATAATTATGAGACACTACAGTCTGCTCCACCTGTGTTATAATTATGAAACACTACTATCTGATCCTCATGTTGTATAATTATAAGACACTACAGTCTGCTCCTCCTGTTGTATAATTATGAGACACTACAGTCTGCTCCTCCTGTTGTATAATTATGAGACACTACAGTCTGCTCCGCCTGTACTATAATTATAAGACACTACAGTCTGCTCTTCCTCTGTTATAATTATGAGACAATACAGTCTGCTCCACCTTTTTAGTAATTATGAGACACTACAGTCTATTCCTCCTGTGTTATAAGTATGAGACACTTCAGTCTGCTCCTCCTGTATTATAATTATGAGACACTACAGTCTGCTCCACCTGTGTTATAATTATGAGACACTACAGTCTGCTCTACCTGTGTTATAATTATGAGACACTACAGTCTGCTCCTCCTGCATTATATTTATGAGACACTACAGTCTTCTCCTCCTGAGATCTTATAATAAGACACTACAGTCTGCTATACCTGTGTTATAATTATGAGACACTACAGTCTGCTCCACCTGTGTTATTATTATGAGACACTACAGTCTGCTCCACCTGTGTTATAATTATGAGACACTACAGTCTTCTCCTCCTGTGTAAAAATTACGAGACACTACAGTCTGCTCTTCCTGTGTTATAATTATGAGACACTACAGTCTGCTCCTCCTGTGTTATAATTATGAGATGCTACAGTCTGCTACTCCTGTGTTATTATTATAAGACAATACAATCTGCTCTACCTGTGTTATAATTATGAGACACTACAGTCTGCTCCACCTGTGTTATAATTATGAAACACTACAGTCTGCTCCTCCTGTTGCATAATTATGAGACACTACAGTCTGCTCCTCTTGTTGTATAATTATGAAACACTACAGTCTGCTCCTCCTGTTGTATAATTATGAGACACTACAGTCTGCTCCACCTGTGTTATAATTATGAAACACTACTGTCTGATCCTCATGTTGTATAATTATAAGACACTACAGTCTGCTCCTCCTGTTGTATAATTATGAGACACTACAGTCTGCTCCTCCTGTTGTATAATTATGAGACACTACAGTCTGCTCCGCCTGTACTATAATTATAAGACACTACAGTCTGCTCTTCCTCTGTTATAATTATGAGACACTACAGTCTGCTCCACCTTTTTAGTAATTATGAGACACTACAGTCTATTCCTCCTGTGTTATAAGTATGAGACACTTCAGTCTGCTCCTCCTGTATTATAATTATGAGACACTACAGTCTGCTCCACCTGTGTTATAATTATGAGACACTACAGTCTGCTCTACCTGTGTTATAATTATGAGACACTACAGTCTGCTCCTCCTGCATTATATTTATGAGACACTACAGTCTTCTCCTCCTGAGATCTTATAATAAGACACTACAGTCTGCTATACCTGTGTTATAATTATGAGACACTACAGTCTGCTCCACCTGTGTTATTATTATGAGACACTACAGTCTGCTCCACCTGTGTTATAATTATGAGACACTACAGTCTTCTCCTCCTGTGTAAAAATTACGAGACACTACAGTCTGCTCTTCCTGTGTTATAATTATGAGACACTACAGTCTGCTCCTCCTGTGTTATAATTATGAGATGCTACAGTCTGCTACTCCTGTGTTATTATTATAAGACAATACAATCTGCTCTACCTGTGTTATAATTATGAGACACTACAGTCTGCTCCACCTGTGTTATAATTATGAAACACTACAGTCTGCTCCTCCTGTTGCATAATTATGAGACACTACAGTCTGCCCCTCCTGTTGTATAATTATGAGACACTACAGTCTGCTCCTCCTCTTGTATAATTATGAAAAACTACAGTCTACTCCTCCTGTTGTATAATTATGAGACACTACAGTCTGCTCCTCCTGTTGTATAATTATGAGACCCTACAGTCTGCTCCTCCTTTGTTATAACTATGAGACACTACTGTCTGATCCTCATGTTGTATAATTATGAGACACTACAGTCTGCTCCTCCTGTTGTATATTTATGAGACACCACAGTCTGCTCCTCCTGTTGTATAATTATGAGACACTACAGTCTGCTCCGCCTGTACTATAATTATAAGACACTACAGTCTGCTCTTCCTCTGTTATAATTATGAGACACTACAGTCTGCTCCACCTTTTTTATAATTATGAGACACTACAGTCTATTCCTCCTGTGTTATAAGTATGAGACACTTCAGTCTGCTCCTCCTGTACTATAATTATGAGACACTACAGTCTGCTCCTCCTGTACTATAATTATGAGACACTACAGTCTGCTCCTCCTGTGTTATAATTATGAGACACTACAATCTGCTCCTCCTGTATTATAATTATGAGACGCTACAGTCTTCTCCTCCTGTGTTATAATTATGAGACACTACAGTTTGCTCCTCCTGTGTTATAATTATGAGACACTACAGTCTGCTCCTCCTGTGTTATAACTATGAGACACTACAGTCTGTTCCACCTGTGAAATAATTATGAGACACTACAGTCTGCTCCTCCTGTGTTATATTTATGAGACACTACAGTCTGCTCCTCCTGTGTTATAACTATGAGACACTACAGTCTATTCCACCTGTGTTATAATTATGAGACACTACAGTCTGCTCCTCCTGTGTTATAATTATGAGACCCTACAGTCTGCTCCTCCTGTGTTATAATTATGAGACACTACAGTCTGCTCCTCCTGTGTTCTATTTATGAGACACTACAGTCTGCTCCTCCTGTGTTCTATTTATGAGAAACTACAGTCTGCACTTCCTCTGTTATAATTATGAGATACTACAGTCTGCTCCTCCTGCATTATAATTATGAGACACTACAGTCTGTTCCTCCTGTTGAATAATTATGAGACACTACAGTCTGCTCCTACTGTTTTATAATTATGAGACACTACAGTCTGCTCCTCCTGTGTTATAATTATGAGACACTACAGTCTGCTCCTCCTGTGTTATAATTATGAGATGCTACAGTCTGCTCCTCCTGTGTTATTATTATAAGACACTACAATCTGCTCTACCTGTGTTATAATTATGAGACACTACAGTCTGCTCCACCTGTGTTATAATTATGAAACACTACAGTCTGCTCCTCCTGTTGTATAATTATGAGACACTACAGTCTGCTCCTCTTGTTGTATAATTATGAAACACTACAGTCTGCTCCTCCTGTTGTATAATTATGAGACACTACAGTCTGCTCCACCTGTGTTATAATTATGAAACACTACTGTCTGATCCTCATGTTGTATAATTATAAGACACTACAGTCTGCTCCTCCTGTTGTATAATTATGAGACACTACAGTCTGCTCCTCCTGTTGTATAATTATGAGACACTACAGTCTGCTCCGCCTGTACTATAATTATAAGACACTACAGTCTGCTCTTCCTCTGTTATAATTATGAGACACTACAGTCTGCTCCACCTTTTTAGTAATTATGAGACACTACAGTCTATTCCTCCTGTGTTATAAGTATGAGACACTTCAGTCTGCTCCTCCTGTATTATAATTATGAGACACTACAGTCTGCTCCTCCTGTGTTATAATTATGAGACACTACAGTCTGCTCCTCCTGTGTTATAATTATGAGACACTACAGTCTACTCTTCCTGTGTTATAATTATGAGACACTACAGTCTGCTCCTCCTGTGTTATAATTATGAGACACTACAGTTTGCTCCTCCTGTGTTATAATTATGACACACTACAGTCTGCTCCTCCTGTGTTATAACTATGAGACACTACAGTCTGTTCCACCTGTGAAATAATTATGAGACACTACAGTCTGCTCCTCCTGTGTTATATTTGAGTCACTACAGTCTGCTCCTCCTGTGTTATAATTGAGTCACTACAGTCTGCTCCTCCTGTGTTATAATTATGAGACACTACAGTCTGCTCCTCCTGTGTTATAATTATGAGACACTACAGTCTGCTCCTCCTGTGTTATAATTATGAGACACTACCGTCTGCTCCTCCTGTGTTATAATTATGAGACACTACAGTCTGCTCCTCCTGTGTTATAATTGAGTAACTACAGTCTTCTCCTCCTGTGATATAATTATGAGACACTACAGTCTGCTCTTCCTGTATTATAATTATAAGACACTACCGTCTGCTCCTCCTGTGTTATAATTATGAGACACTACAGTCTGCTCCTCCTGTGTTATAATTGAGTAACTACAGTCTGCTCCTCCTGTGATATAATTATGAGTCACTACAGTCTGCTCCTCCTGTGTTATAATTATGAGACACTACCGTCTGCTCCTCCTGTGTTATAATTATGAGACACTACAGTCTGCTTCTCCTGTGTTATAATTGAGTAACTACAGTCTGCTCCTCCAGTTGTATAATTATGAGACACTACACTGTGCTCCTCATGTGTTATAATTATGGGACACTACAGTCTGCTCCTCCTGTTTTATAATTATGAGACACTACAGTCTGCTCCTCCTGTGCTATAATTATGAGACACTACAGTCTACTCCTACTGTGATATAATTATAAGAAACTACAGTCTGCTACTCCTGTGTAAAAATTATGAGACACTACAGTCTTCTCCTCCTGTGTAATAATTATGAGACACTACAGTCTGCTCCTCCTGTGTTATAATTATGAGACACTACAGTCTGCTCTTCCTGTGTTATAATTATGAGACACTACAGTCTGCTCCTGCTGTGTAAAAATTATGAGACACTACAGTCTGCTCCTCCTGTGTTATAATTATGAGACACTACAGTCTGCTCCTCCTGTGTTATAATTATGAGACACTACAGTCTGCTCCTCCTGTGTTATAATTATGAGACACTACAGTCTGTTCCTCCTGTGTTATATTTATGAGACACTACAGTCTGCTCCTCCTGTGTTATAATTATGAGACAATACAGTCTGCTCCTCCTGTGTAAAAATTATGAGACACTACAGTCTGCTCCTCATGTGTAATAATTATGAGACACTACAGTCAACTCCTCCAGTGTTATAATTATGAGACATTAGAGTCTGCTCCTCCTGTGTTATAATTATGAGACATTACAGTCTGCTCCTCCTGTGTTATAATTATGAGACACTACAGTCTGCTCCTCCTGTGCTACAATTATGAGACGATACAGTCTGCTCCACCCGTGCTATAATTATGAGACACTACAGTCTGCTCCTCCTGCGTTATAATTATGAGACACTACAGTCTGCTCCTCCTGTGTTATAATTATGAGACACTACAGTCTTCTCCTCCTGTGTTATAATTATGAGACACTACAGTCTGCTCCTCCTGTGTTATAATTATGAGACAATACAGTCTGCTCCTCCTGTGTAAAAATTATGAGACACTACAGTCTGCTCCTCCTGTGTTATAATTATGAGACACTACAGTCTGCTCCTCCTGTGTTATAATTATAAAACACTACAGTCTACTCCTCCTGTGCTATAATTATGAGAGACTACAGTCTGCTCCTCCTGTGTAAAAATTATGAAACACTACAGTCTGCTCCTCCTGTGTTATAATTATGAGACACTACAGTCTGCTCCTCCTGTGTTATAATTATGAGACACTACAGTCAGCTCCTCCTGTGTTATAATTATGAGACACTACAGTCTGCTCCTCCTGTGTTATAATTATGAGACACTACAGTCTGCTCCTCCTGTGTTATAATTATGAGACAATACAGTCTGCTCCTCCTGTGTAAAAATTATGAGACACTACAGTCTGCTCCTCCTGTGTTATAATTATGAGACACTACAGTCTGCTCCTCCTGTGTTATAATTATGAGACACTACAGTCTGCTCCTCCTGTGTTATAATTATGAGACACTACATTCTGCTCCTCCTGTGTAAAAATTATGAGACACTACAGTCTGCTCCTCCTGTGTTATAATTATGAGACAATACAGTCTGCTCCTCCTGTGTTATAATTATGAGACAATACAGTCTGCTCCTCCTATGTAAAAATTATGAGACACTACAGTCTTCTCCTCCTGTGTAAAAATTATGAGACACTACATTCTGCTCTTACTGTGTTATAATTATGAGACACTACAGTCTGCTCCTCCTGCATTATAATTATGAGAAACTACAGTCTGCTCCTCCTGTGTTATAATTATAAGACACTACAGTCTGCTCCTCCTGTGTTATAATTATGAGAAACTACAGTCTGCTCCTCCTGTACTATAATTATGAGACACTACAGTCTGCTCCTCCTGTGTTATAATTATGAGACACTACAGTCTGCTTCTCCTGTGTTATAATTATGAGACACTACAGTCTGCTCCTCCTGTGTTATAATTATGAGACACTACAGTCTGCTCCTCCTGTACTATAATTATGACACACTACAGTCTGCTCCTCCTGTACTATAATTATGAGACACTACAGTCTGCTCCTCCTGTGTTATAATTATGAGACACTACAGTCTGCTCCTCCTGTGTTATAATTATGAGACAATACAGTCTGCTCCTCCTGTGTAAAAATTATGAGACACTACAGTCTGCTCCTCCTGTGTTATAATTATGAGACACTACAGTCTGCTCCTCCTGTGTTAAAATTATGAGACAATACAGTCTGCTCCTCCAGTGTTATAATTATGAGACACTACAGTCTGCTCCTCCTGTGTTATAATTATGAGACACTACAGTCTGCTCCTCCTGTACTATAATTATGAGACACTACAGTCTGCTCCTCCTGTGTTATAATTATGAGACACTACAGTCTGCTCCTCCTGTGTTATAATTATTAGACACTACATTCTGCTCCTCCTGTGTAAAAATTATGAGACACTACAGTCTGCTCCTCCTGTGTTATATTTATGAGACACTACAGTCTGCTCCTCCTGTGTTATAATTATGAGACACTACAGCCTGCTCCTCCAGTGTTATAATTATGAGACAATACAGTCTGCTCCTCCTGTGCTACAGTTATTAGACAATACAGTCTGCTCCTCCTGCATTATAATTATGAGACACTACAGTCTTCTCCTCCTGTGTAATAATTATGAGACACTACAGTCTGCTCCTCCCGTGTTATAATTATGAGACACTACAGTCTGCTCCTCCTGTGTTATAATTATGAGACACTACAGTCTGTTCCTCCTGCGTTATAATTATGAGACACTGCAGTCTGCTCCTCCTGTGTTATAATTATGAGATACTACAGTCTGCTCTTCCTGTGTTATAATTATGAGACACTACAGTCTGCTCCTCCTGTGTAAAAATTATGAGACACTACTGTCTTCTCCTTCTGTGTAAAAATTATGAGACATTACAGTCTGCTCCTCCTGCATTATAATTATGAGACACTACAGTCTGCTCCTCCTGCATTATAATTATGAGACACTACAGTCTGCTCCTCCTGTGTTATAATTATGAGACAATACAGTCTGTTCATCCGGTGCTACAATTATGAGACAATACAGTCTGCTCCCCCCGTGCTATAATTATGAGACACTACAGTCTGTTCCTCCTGCATTATAATTATGAGACACTACAGTCTGCTCCTCCTGTGTTATAATTATGAAACACTACAGTCTGCTCCTCCTGTGTTATAATTATGAGACACTACAGTCTGCTTCTCCAGTTGTATAATTATGAGACACTACACTGTGCTCCTCATGTGTTATAATTATGGGACACTACAGTCTGCTCCTCCTGTTTTATAATTATGAGACACTACAGTCTGCTCCTCCTGTGCTATAATTATGAGACACTACAGTCTACTCCTACTGTGATATAATTATAAGAAACTACAGTCTGCTCCTCCTTTGTAAAAATTATGAGACACTACAGTCTTCTCCTCCTGTGTAATAATTATGAGACACTACAGTCTGCTCCTCCTGTGTTATAATTATGAGACACTACAGTCTGCTCTTCCTGTGTTATAATTATGAGACACTACAGTCTGTTCCTGCTGTGTAAAAATTATGAGACACTACAGTCTGCTCCTCCTGTGTTATAATTATGAGACACTACAGTCTGTTCCTCCTGTGTTATAATTATGAGACACTACAGTCTGCTCCTCCTGTGTTATAATTATGAGACACTACAGTCTGTTCCTCCTGTGTTATAATTATGAGACACTACAGTCTGCTCCTCCTGTGTTATAATTATGAGACAATACAGTCTGCTCCTCCTATGTAAAAATTATGAGACACTACAGTCAACTCCTCCAGTGTTATAATTATGAGACATTAGAGTCTGCTCCTCCTGTGTTATAATTATGAGACACTACAGTCTGTTCCTCCTGTGCTACAATTATGAGACGATACAGTCTGCTCCACCCGTGCTATAATTATGAGACACTACAGTCTGCTCCTCCTGCGTTATAATTATGAGACACTACAGTCTGCTCCTCCTGTGTTATAATTATGAGACACTACAGTCTTCTCCTCCTGTGTTATAATTATGAGACATTACAGTCTGCTCCTCCTGTGTTATAATTATGAGACACTACAGTCTGCTCCTCCTGTGCTACAATTATGAGACGATACAGTCTGCTCCACCCGTGCTATAATTATGAGACACTACAGTCTGCTCCTCCTGCATTATAATTATGAGACACTACAGTCTGCTCCTCCTGTGTTATAATTATGAGACACTACAGTCTTCTCCTCCTGTGTTATAATTATGAGACACTACAGTCTGCTCCTCCTGTGTTATAATTATGAGACAATACAGTCTGCTCCTCCTGTGTAAAAATTATGAGACACTACAGTCTGCTCTTCCTGTGTTATAATTATGAGACACTACAGTCTGCTCCTGCTGTGTAAAAATTATGAGACACTACAGTCTGCTCCTCCTGTGTAATATTTATGAGACAATACAGTCTGTTCATCCGGTGCTACAATTATGAGACAATACAGTCTGCTCCCCCCGTGCTATAATTATGAGACACTACAGTCTGCTCCTCCTGTGTTATAATTATGAGACACTACAGTCTTCTCCTCCTGTGTTATAATTATGAGACACTACAGTCTGCTCCTCCTGTGTTATAATTATGAGACAATACAGTCTGCTCCTCCTGTGTAAAAATTATGAGACACTACAGTCTGCTCTTCCTGTGTTATAATTATGAGACACTACAGTCTGCTCCTGCTGTGTAAAAATTATGAGACACTACAGTCTGCTCCTCCTGTGTTATAATTATGAGACAATACAGTCTGTTCATCCGGTGCTACAATTATGAGACAATACAGTCTGCTCCCCCCGTGCTATAATTATGAGACACTACAGTCTGTTCCTCCTGCATTATAATTATGAGACACTACAGTCTGCTCCTCCTGTGTTATAATTATGAAACACTACAGTCTGCTCCTCCTGTGTTATAATTATGAGACACTACAGTCTGCTCCTCCAGTTGTATAATTATGAGACACTACACTGTGCTCCTCATGTGTTATAATTATGGGACACTACAGTCTGCTCCTCCTGTGCTATAATTATGAGACACTACAGTCTACTCCTACTGTGATATAATTATAAGAAACTACAGTCTGCTCCTCCTGTGTAAAAATTATGAGACACTACAGTCTTCTCCTCCTGTGTAATAATTACGAGACACTACAGTCTGCTCCTCCTGTGTTATAATTATGAGACACTACAGTCTGCTCTTCCTGTGTTATAATTATGAGACACTACAGTCTGCTCCTGCTGTGTAAAAATTATGAGACACTACAGTCTGCTCCTCCTGTGTTATAATTATGAGACACTACAGTCTGCTCCTCCTGTGTTATAATTATGAGACACTACAGTCTGCTCCTCCTGTGTTATAATTATGAGACACTACAGTCTGTTCCTCCTGTGTTATATTTATGAGACACTACAGTCTGCTCCTCCTGTGTTATAATTATGAGACAATACAGTCTGCTCCTCCTATGTAAAAATTATGAGACACTACAGTCTTCTCCTCCTGTGTAAAAATTATGAGACACTACAGTCTGCTCCTCATGTGTAATAATTATGAGACACTACAGTCAACTCCTCCAGTGTTATAATTATGAGACATTAGAGTCTGCTCCTCCTGTGTTATAATTATGAGACACTACAGTCTGCTCCTCCAGTGTTATAATTATGAGACACTACAGTCTGCTCCTCCTGTGCTACAATTATGAGACGATACAGTCTGCTCCACCCGTGCTATAATTATGAGACACTACAGTCTGCTCCTCCTGCGTTATAATTATGAGACACTACAGTCTGCTCCTTCTGTGTTATAATTATGAGACACTACAGTCTTCTCCTCCTGTGTTATAATTATGAGACACTACAGTCTGCTCCTCCTGTGTTATAATTATGAGACAATACAGTCTGCTCCTCCTGTGTAAAAATTATGAGACACTACAGTCTGCTCCTCCTGTGTTATAATTATGAGACACTACAGTCTGCTCCTCCTGTGTAAAAATTATGAAACACTACAGTCTGCTCCTCCTGTGTTATAATTATGAGACACTACAGTCTGCTCCTCCTGTGTTATAATTATGAGACACTACAGTCTGCTCCTCCTGTGTTATAATTATGAGACACTACAGTCTGCTCCTCCTGTGTTATAATTATGAGACACTACAGTCTGCTCCTCCTGTGTTATAATTATGAGACAATACAGTCTGCTCCTCCTGTGTAAAAATTATGAGACACTACAGTCTGCTCCTCCTGTGTTATAATAATGAGACACTACAGTCTGCTCCTCCTGTGTTATAATTATGAGACACTACAGTCTGCTCCTCCTGTGTTATAATTATGAGACACTACATTCTGCTCCTCCTGTGTAAAAATTATGAGACACTACAGTCTGCTCCTCCTGTGTTATAATTATGAGACAATACAGTCTGCTCCTCCTGTGTTATAATTATGAGACAATACAGTCTGCTCCTCCTATGTAAAAATTATGAGACACTACAGTCTTCTCCTCCTGTGTAAAAATTATGAGACACTACAGTCTGCTCCTCCTGCGTTATAATTATGAGACACTAAAGTCTGCTCCTCCTGTGTTATAATTATGAGACACTACAGTCTGCTCCCTACTGTGATATAATTATGAGACACTACATTCTGCTCCTCCTGTTTAATAATTATGAGACACTACAGTCTGCTCTACCTCTGTTATAATTATGAGACACTACATTCTGCTCCTCCTGTTTAATAATTATGAGACACTACAGTCTACTCCTCCAGTGTTATAATAATGAGGCACTACAGTCTTCTGCTCCTGTGTTATAATTATGAGACAGTACAGTCTGCTCCTCCTGTGCTATAATTATGAGACACTACAATCTGCTCCTCCTGCATTATAATTATGAGACACTATAGTCTACTCCTCCTGTGTTATAATTATGAGACACTACAGTCTGCTCCTCCTGTATTGTAATTATGAGACACTATTGTCTGCTCCTCCTGTGTTATAAGTATCAGACACTACAGTCTATTCTTCCTGTGTTATAATTATGAGACACTACATTCTGCTCCTCCTGCATTATAATAATGAGACACTACAGTCTTCTCCTCCTGTGTTGTTATTATTATAAGACACTATAATCTGCTCTACCTGTGTTATAATTATGAGACACTACAGTCTGCTCCACCTGTGTTATAATTATGAGACACTACAGTCTGCTCTACCTGTGTTATAATTATGAGACACTACAGTCTGCTCCTCCTGCATTATAATAATGAGACACTACAGTCTTCTCCTCCTGTGTTCTTATTATAAGACAGTACAGTCTGCTCTACCCGTGTTATAATTATGAGACACTACAGTCTTCTCCTCCTGTGTAAAAATTACGAGACACTACAGTCTGCTTCTCCTGTGTTATAGTTATGAGACACTACAGTCTGCTCTTCCTGTGTTATAATTATGAGACACTACAGTCTGCTCCTACTGTGTAAAAATTATGAGACACTGCAGTCTTCTCCTCCTGTGTAAAAATTATGAGACACTACAGTCTGCTCCTCCTGTGTTATAATTATGAGACACTACAGTCTGCTCCTCCAGTGTTATAATTATGAGACACTACAGTCTGCTCCTCCTGTGTTATAATTATGAGACACTACAGTCTGCTACTCCTGTGTTGTAAGTATGAGACACTACAGTCTGCTACTCCAGTGTTATAATTATGAGACACTACAGTCTGCTCCTCCTGCATTATAATTATGAGACAATACAGTCTGCTCCTCCTGTGTTATAATTATGAGACACTACAGTCTGCTCCTCCTGTGTTATAATTATGAGACACTACAGTCTGCTCTAGCTGTGTTATAATTATGAGACACTACAGTCTGCTCTACTTGTGTTATAATTATGAGACACTACAGTCTGCTCCTCCTGTGTAAAAATTATGAGACACTACAGTCTGCTCCTCCTGCATTATAATTATGAGACACTACAGTCTTCTCCTCCTGTGTTCTTATTATAAGACACTACACTCTGCTCTACCTGTGTTATAATTATAAGACACTACAGTCTGCTCCGCCTGTGTTATAATTATGAGACACTACAGTCTGCTCCACCTGTGTTATAATTATGAGACACTACAGTCTGCTCTATCTGAGTTATAATTATGAGACACTACAGTCTGCTCCACCTTTGTTATAATTATGAGACACTACAGTCTGCTCCTCCTGTGCTATATTTATGAGACACTACAGTCTGCTCCTCCTGTGTTATAATTATGAGACACCACAGTCTACTCCTCCAGTTGTATAAATATGAGACACTACACTCTTCTCCTCCTGTGTAATAATTATGAGACACTAGAGTCTGCTCCTCCTGTGTTATAATTATGAGACACTACAGTCTTCTCTACCTCTGTTATAATTATGAGACACTACATTCTGCTCCTCCTGTTTAATAATTATGAGACACTACAGTCTGCTCCTCCAGTGTTATAATAATGAGGCACTACAGTCTGCTCCTCCTGTGTTATAATTATGAAACAGTACAGTCTGCTCCTCCTGTGTTATAATTATGAGACACTACAGTCTGCTCCTCCTGCATTATAATTATGAGACACTATAGTCTACTCTTCCTGTGTTATAATTATGAAACACTACAGTCTGCTCCTCCTGCATTGTAATTATGAGACACTACAGTCTGCTCCTCCTGTGTTATAATTATGAGACACTACAGTCTGCTCTTCCTGTGTTATAATTATGAGACACTACAGTCTGTTCCTGCTGTGTAAAAATTATGAGACACTACAGTCTGCTCCTCCTGTGTTATAATTATGAGACACTACAGTCTGTTCCTCCTGTGTTATAATTATGAGACACTACAGTCTGCTCCTCCTGTGTTATAATTATGAGACACTACAGTCTGTTCCTCCTGTGTTATAATTATGAGACACTACAGTCTGCTCCTCCTGTGTTATAATTATGAGACAATACAGTCTGCTCCTCCTATGTAAAAATTATGAGACACTACAGTCAACTCCTCCAGTGTTATAATTATGAGACATTAGAGTCTGCTCCTCCTGTGTTATAATTATGAGACACTACAGTCTGTTCCTCCTGTGCTACAATTATGAGACGATACAGTCTGCTCCACCCGTGCTATAATTATGAGACACTACAGTCTGCTCCTCCTGCGTTATAATTATGAGACACTACAGTCTGCTCCTCCTGTGTTATAATTATGAGACACTACAGTCTTCTCCTCCTGTGTTATAATTATGAGACATTACAGTCTGCTCCTCCTGTGTTATAATTATGAGACACTACAGTCTGCTCCTCCTGTGCTACAATTATGAGACGATACAGTCTGCTCCACCCGTGCTATAATTATGAGACACTACAGTCTGCTCCTCCTGCATTATAATTATGAGACACTACAGTCTGCTCCTCCTGTGTTATAATTATGAGACACTACAGTCTTCTCCTCCTGTGTTATAATTATGAGACACTACAGTCTGCTCCTCCTGTGTTATAATTATGAGACAATACAGTCTGCTCCTCCTGTGTAAAAATTATGAGACACTACAGTCTGCTCTTCCTGTGTTATAATTATGAGACACTACAGTCTGCTCCTGCTGTGTAAAAATTATGAGACACTACAGTCTGCTCCTCCTGTGTAATATTTATGAGACAATACAGTCTGTTCATCCGGTGCTACAATTATGAGACAATACAGTCTGCTCCCCCCGTGCTATAATTATGAGACACTACAGTCTGCTCCTCCTGTGTTATAATTATGAGACACTACAGTCTTCTCCTCCTGTGTTATAATTATGAGACACTACAGTCTGCTCCTCCTGTGTTATAATTATGAGACAATACAGTCTGCTCCTCCTGTGTAAAAATTATGAGACACTACAGTCTGCTCTTCCTGTGTTATAATTATGAGACACTACAGTCTGCTCCTGCTGTGTAAAAATTATGAGACACTACAGTCTGCTCCTCCTGTGTTATAATTATGAGACAATACAGTCTGTTCATCCGGTGCTACAATTATGAGACAATACAGTCTGCTCCCCCCGTGCTATAATTATGAGACACTACAGTCTGTTCCTCCTGCATTATAATTATGAGACACTACAGTCTGCTCCTCCTGTGTTATAATTATGAAACACTACAGTCTGCTCCTCCTGTGTTATAATTATGAGACACTACAGTCTGCTCCTCCAGTTGTATAATTATGAGACACTACACTGTGCTCCTCATGTGTTATAATTATGGGACACTACAGTCTGCTCCTCCTGTGCTATAATTATGAGACACTACAGTCTACTCCTACTGTGATATAATTATAAGAAACTACAGTCTGCTCCTCCTGTGTAAAAATTATGAGACACTACAGTCTTCTCCTCCTGTGTAATAATTACGAGACACTACAGTCTGCTCCTCCTGTGTTATAATTATGAGACACTACAGTCTGCTCTTCCTGTGTTATAATTATGAGACACTACAGTCTGCTCCTGCTGTGTAAAAATTATGAGACACTACAGTCTGCTCCTCCTGTGTTATAATTATGAGACACTACAGTCTGCTCCTCCTGTGTTATAATTATGAGACACTACAGTCTGCTCCTCCTGTGTTATAATTATGAGACACTACAGTCTGTTCCTCCTGTGTTATATTTATGAGACACTACAGTCTGCTCCTCCTGTGTTATAATTATGAGACAATACAGTCTGCTCCTCCTATGTAAAAATTATGAGACACTACAGTCTTCTCCTCCTGTGTAAAAATTATGAGACACTACAGTCTGCTCCTCATGTGTAATAATTATGAGACACTACAGTCAACTCCTCCAGTGTTATAATTATGAGACATTAGAGTCTGCTCCTCCTGTGTTATAATTATGAGACACTACAGTCTGCTCCTCCAGTGTTATAATTATGAGACACTACAGTCTGCTCCTCCTGTGCTACAATTATGAGACGATACAGTCTGCTCCACCCGTGCTATAATTATGAGACACTACAGTCTGCTCCTCCTGCGTTATAATTATGAGACACTACAGTCTGCTCCTTCTGTGTTATAATTATGAGACACTACAGTCTTCTCCTCCTGTGTTATAATTATGAGACACTACAGTCTGCTCCTCCTGTGTTATAATTATGAGACAATACAGTCTGCTCCTCCTGTGTAAAAATTATGAGACACTACAGTCTGCTCCTCCTGTGTTATAATTATGAGACACTACAGTCTGCTCCTCCTGTGTAAAAATTATGAAACACTACAGTCTGCTCCTCCTGTGTTATAATTATGAGACACTACAGTCTGCTCCTCCTGTGTTATAATTATGAGACACTACAGTCTGCTCCTCCTGTGTTATAATTATGAGACACTACAGTCTGCTCCTCCTGTGTTATAATTATGAGACACTACAGTCTGCTCCTCCTGTGTTATAATTATGAGACAATACAGTCTGCTCCTCCTGTGTAAAAATTATGAGACACTACAGTCTGCTCCTCCTGTGTTATAATAATGAGACACTACAGTCTGCTCCTCCTGTGTTATAATTATGAGACACTACAGTCTGCTCCTCCTGTGTTATAATTATGAGACACTACATTCTGCTCCTCCTGTGTAAAAATTATGAGACACTACAGTCTGCTCCTCCTGTGTTATAATTATGAGACAATACAGTCTGCTCCTCCTGTGTTATAATTATGAGACAATACAGTCTGCTCCTCCTATGTAAAAATTATGAGACACTACAGTCTTCTCCTCCTGTGTAAAAATTATGAGACACTACAGTCTGCTCCTCCTGCGTTATAATTATGAGACACTAAAGTCTGCTCCTCCTGTGTTATAATTATGAGACACTACAGTCTGCTCCCTACTGTGATATAATTATGAGACACTACATTCTGCTCCTCCTGTTTAATAATTATGAGACACTACAGTCTGCTCTACCTCTGTTATAATTATGAGACACTACATTCTGCTCCTCCTGTTTAATAATTATGAGACACTACAGTCTACTCCTCCAGTGTTATAATAATGAGGCACTACAGTCTTCTGCTCCTGTGTTATAATTATGAGACAGTACAGTCTGCTCCTCCTGTGCTATAATTATGAGACACTACAATCTGCTCCTCCTGCATTATAATTATGAGACACTATAGTCTACTCCTCCTGTGTTATAATTATGAGACACTACAGTCTGCTCCTCCTGTATTGTAATTATGAGACACTATTGTCTGCTCCTCCTGTGTTATAAGTATCAGACACTACAGTCTATTCTTCCTGTGTTATAATTATGAGACACTACATTCTGCTCCTCCTGCATTATAATAATGAGACACTACAGTCTTCTCCTCCTGTGTTGTTATTATTATAAGACACTATAATCTGCTCTACCTGTGTTATAATTATGAGACACTACAGTCTGCTCCACCTGTGTTATAATTATGAGACACTACAGTCTGCTCTACCTGTGTTATAATTATGAGACACTACAGTCTGCTCCTCCTGCATTATAATAATGAGACACTACAGTCTTCTCCTCCTGTGTTCTTATTATAAGACAGTACAGTCTGCTCTACCCGTGTTATAATTATGAGACACTACAGTCTTCTCCTCCTGTGTAAAAATTACGAGACACTACAGTCTGCTTCTCCTGTGTTATAGTTATGAGACACTACAGTCTGCTCTTCCTGTGTTATAATTATGAGACACTACAGTCTGCTCCTACTGTGTAAAAATTATGAGACACTGCAGTCTTCTCCTCCTGTGTAAAAATTATGAGACACTACAGTCTGCTCCTCCTGTGTTATAATTATGAGACACTACAGTCTGCTCCTCCAGTGTTATAATTATGAGACACTACAGTCTGCTCCTCCTGTGTTATAATTATGAGACACTACAGTCTGCTACTCCTGTGTTGTAAGTATGAGACACTACAGTCTGCTACTCCAGTGTTATAATTATGAGACACTACAGTCTGCTCCTCCTGCATTATAATTATGAGACAATACAGTCTGCTCCTCCTGTGTTATAATTATGAGACACTACAGTCTGCTCCTCCTGTGTTATAATTATGAGACACTACAGTCTGCTCTAGCTGTGTTATAATTATGAGACACTACAGTCTGCTCTACTTGTGTTATAATTATGAGACACTACAGTCTGCTCCTCCTGTGTAAAAATTATGAGACACTACAGTCTGCTCCTCCTGCATTATAATTATGAGACACTACAGTCTTCTCCTCCTGTGTTCTTATTATAAGACACTACACTCTGCTCTACCTGTGTTATAATTATAAGACACTACAGTCTGCTCCGCCTGTGTTATAATTATGAGACACTACAGTCTGCTCCACCTGTGTTATAATTATGAGACACTACAGTCTGCTCTATCTGAGTTATAATTATGAGACACTACAGTCTGCTCCACCTTTGTTATAATTATGAGACACTACAGTCTGCTCCTCCTGTGCTATATTTATGAGACACTACAGTCTGCTCCTCCTGTGTTATAATTATGAGACACCACAGTCTACTCCTCCAGTTGTATAAATATGAGACACTACACTCTTCTCCTCCTGTGTAATAATTATGAGACACTAGAGTCTGCTCCTCCTGTGTTATAATTATGAGACACTACAGTCTTCTCTACCTCTGTTATAATTATGAGACACTACATTCTGCTCCTCCTGTTTAATAATTATGAGACACTACAGTCTGCTCCTCCAGTGTTATAATAATGAGGCACTACAGTCTGCTCCTCCTGTGTTATAATTATGAAACAGTACAGTCTGCTCCTCCTGTGTTATAATTATGAGACACTACAGTCTGCTCCTCCTGCATTATAATTATGAGACACTATAGTCTACTCTTCCTGTGTTATAATTATGAAACACTACAGTCTGCTCCTCCTGCATTGTAATTATGAGACACTACAGTCTGCTCCTCCTGTGTTATAATTATGAGACACTACAGTCTGCTCCTCCTGTGTTATAATTATGAGACACTACAGTCTGCTCCTCCTGTGTTATAATTATGAGACACTACAGTCTGCTCCTCCTGTGTTATAATTATGAGACACTACAGTCTGCTCCTCCTATGTAAAAATTATGAGACACTACAGTCTGCTCCTTCTGTGTAATAATTATGAGACATTACAGTCAACTCCTCCAGTGTTATAATTATGAGACACTACAGTCTGCTCCTCCAGTGTTATAATTATGAGACACTACAGTCTGCTCCTCCAGTGTTATAATTATGAAACACTACAGTCTGCTCCTCCTGTGTTATAATTATGAGACAATACAGTCTGCTCCTCCAGAGTTATAATTATGAGACACTACAGTCAGTTCCTCCTGCGTTATAATTTTGAGACACTACAGTCTGCTCCTCCTGTACTATAATTATGACACACTATAGTCTGCTCCTCCTGTGCTATAATTATGAGACACTACAGTCTGCTCCTCCTGTGTTATAATTGTGAGACACTACAGTCTGCTCCTCCTGTGTTATAATTATGAGACACTACAGTCTGCTCCTCCTGTGTTATAATTATGAGACACTACAGTCTGCTCCTCCTGTGTTATAATTATGAGACACTACAGTCTGCTCCTTCTGTGTTATAACTATGAGACACTACAGTCTGTTCCACCTGTGAAATAATTATGAGACACTACAGTCTGCTCCTCCTGTGTTATAATTATGAGACGCTACAGTCTTCTCCTCCTGTGTTATAATTATGAGACTCTACAGTCTGCTCCTCCAGAGTTATAATTATGAGACACTACAGTCAGTTCCTCCTGCGTTATAATTTTGAGACACTACAGTCTGCTCCTCCTGTACTATAATTATGAGACACTACAGTCTTCTCCTCCTGTGTAATAATTATGAGACACTACAGTTTGCTCCTCCTGTGCTATAATTATGAGACATTACAGTCTGCTCCTCCTGTGTTATAATTGTGAGACACTACAGTCTGCTCTTCCTGTGTTATAATTATGAGACACTACAGTTTGCTCCTCCTGTGTTATAATTATGAGACACTACAGTTTGCTCCTCCTGTGTTATAATTATGAGACATTACAGTCTGCTCCTCCTGTGTCATAATTATGAGACACTACAGTCTGCTCTTTCTGTGTTATAACTATGAGACACTACAGTCTGTTCCACCTGTGAAATAATTATGAGACACTACAGTCTGCTCCTCCTGTATTATAATTATGAGACGCTACAGTCTTCTCCTCCTGTGTTATAATTATGAGACACTACAGTTTGCTCCTCCTGTGTTATAATTATGAGACACTACAGTCTGCTCCTCCTTTGTTATAACTATGAGACACTACAGTCTGTTCCACCTGTGAAATAATTATGAGACACTACAGTTTGCTCCTCCTGTGTTATAATTATGAGACACTACAGTCTGCTCCTCCTGTGTTATAATTATGAGACACTACAGTCTGCTCCTCCTGTGTTATAACTATTAGACACTACAGTCTGTTCCACCTGTGAAATAATTATGAGACACTACAGTCTGCTCCTCCAGAGTTATAATTATGAGACACTACAGTTTGCTCCTCCTGTGTTATAATTATGAGACACTACAGTCTGCTCCTCCTGTGTTATAATTATGAGACACTACAGTCTGCTCCTCCTGTACTATAATTATGAGAAACTACAGTCTGCACTTCCTCTGTTATAATTATGAGATACTACAGTCTGCTCCTCCTGCATTATAATTATGAGACACTACAGTCTGCTCCTCCTGTTGAATAATTATGAGACACTACAGTCTGCTCCTACTGTTTTATAATTATGAGACACTACAGTCTGCTCTTCCTGTGTTATAATTATGAGACACTACAGTCTGCTCCTCCTGTGTTATAATTATGAGATGCTACAGTATGTTCCTCCTGTGTTATTATTATAAGACACTACAATCTGCTCTACCTGTGTTATAATTATGAGACACTACAGTCAGCTCCTCCAGTGTTATAATTATGGAACACTACAGTCTGCTCCTCCTGTGTTATAATTATGGAACACTACAGTCTGCTCCTCCTGTGTTATAATTATGAGACACTACAGTCTGCTCCTCCAGTGTAAAAATTATGAGACACTACAGTCTGCTCCTCCTGTGTTATAATTATGAGGCACTACAGTCTGCTCCTCCTATGTTATAATTATGAGACAATACAGTCTGCTCCTCCTATGTAAAAATTATGAGACACTACAGTCAACTCCTCCAGTGTTATAATTATGAGACACTACAGTCTGCTCCTCCAGTGTTATAATTATGAGACACTACAGTCTGCTCCTCCAGTGTTATAATTATGAAACACTACAGTCTGCTCCTCCTGTGTAATAATTATGAGACAATACAGTCTGCTCCTCCAGTGTTATAATTATGAAACACTACAGTCTGCTCCTCCTGTGTTATAATTATGAGGAACTACAGTCTGCTCCTCCTGTGTTATAATTATGAGACACTAAAGTCTGCTCCTCCTGTGTTATAAATATGAGACACTGCAGTCTGCTACCTACTGTGATATAATTATGAGACACTACAGTCTGCTCTACCTCTGTTATAATTATGAGACACTACATTCTGCTCCAACTGTTTAATAATTATGAGACACTACAGTCTGCTCTACCTCTGTTATAATTATGAGACACTACATTCTGCTCCTCCTGTTTAATAATTATGAGACACTACAGTCTACTCCTCCAGTGTTATAATAATGAGGCACTACAGTCTTCTGCTCCTGTGTTATAATTATGAGACAGTACAGTCTGCTCCTCCTGTGCTATAATTATGAGACACTACAGTCTGCTCCTCCTGCATTATAATTATGAGACACTATAGTCTACTCTTCCTTTGTTATAATTATGAGACACTACAGTCTGCTCTTCCTGTGTTATAATTATGAGACACTACAGTCTGCTCCTCCTGTATTGTAATTATGAGACACTATTGTCTGCTCCTCCTGTGTTATAATTATGAGACACTACAGTCTATTCTTCCTGTGTTATAATTATGAGACACTACAGTCTGCTCCTCCTGCATTATAATAATGAGACACTACAGTCTTATTCTCCTGTGTTGTTATTATTATAAGACACTACAATCTGCTCTACCTTTGTTATAAATATGAGACACTACAGTCTGCTCCTCCTGTGTTATAATTATGAGACACTACAGTCTGCTCTACCCGTGTTATAATTATGAGACACTACAGTCTTCTCCTCCTGTGTAAAAATTACGAGACACTACAGTCTGCTCCTCCTGTGTTATAGTTATGAGACACTACAGTCTGCTCTTCCTGTGTTATAATTATGAGACACTACAGTCTGCTCCTACTGTGTAAAAATTATGAGACACTACAGTCTTCTCCTCCTGTGTAAAAATTATGAGACACTACAGTCTGCTCCTCCAGTGTTATAATTATGAGACACTACAGTCTGCTCCTCCTGTGTTATAATTATGAGACACTACAGTCTGCTACTCCTGTGTTGTAAGTATGAGACACTACAGTCTGCTCCTCCAGTGTTATAATTATGAGACACTACAGTCTGCTCCTCCTGCATTATAATTATGAGACACTACAGTCTGCTCCTCCAGTGTTATAATTATGAGACACTACAGTCTGCTCCTCCTGCATTATAATTATAAGACACTACAGTCTGCTCCTCCTGTGTTATAATTATGAGACACTACAGTCTGCTCCTCCTGTGTTATAATTATGAGACACTACAGTCTGCTCTAGCTGTGTTATAATTATGAGACACTACAGTCTGCTTCTCCTGTGTTATAATTATGAGACACTACAGTCTGCTCCTCCTGTGTAAAAATTATGAGACACTACAGTCTTCTCCTCCTGTGTTGTTATTATTATAAGACACTACAATCTGCTCTACCTGTGTTATAATTATGAGACACTACAGTCTGCTCCACCTGTGTTATAATTATGAGACACTACAGTCTGCTCTACCTGTGTTATAATTATGAGACACTACAGTCTGCTCCTCCTGCATTATAATTATGAGACACTACAGTCTTCTCCTCCTGTGTTCTTATTATAAGACACTACAGTCTGCTCTACCCGTGTTATAATTATTAGACACTACAGTCTTCTCCTCCTGTGTAAAAATTACGAGACACTACAGTCTGCTTCTCCTGTGTTATAGTTATGAGACACTACAGTCTGCTCTTCCTGTGTTATAATTATGAGACACTACAGTCTGCTCCTACTGTGTAAAAATTATGAGACAGTACAGTCTTCTCCTCCTGTGTAAAAATTATGAGACACTACAGTCTGCTCCTCCTGTGTTATAATTATGAGACACTACAGTCTGCTCCTCCAGTGTTATAATTATGAGACACTACAGTCTGCTCCTCCTGTGTTATAATTATGAGACACTACAGTCTGCTACTTGTGTGTTGTAAGTATGAGACACTACAGTCTGCTCCTCCTGTGTTATAATTATGTGACACTACAGTCTGCTCCTCCTGTGTTATAATTATGAGACACTACAGTCTGCTCCTCCTGCATTATAATTATGAGACAATACAGTCTGCTTCTCCTGTGTTATAATTATGAGACACTACAGTCTGCTCTACTTGTGTTATAATTATGAGACACTACAGTCTGCTCCTCCTGTGTAAAAATTATGAGACACTACAGTCTGCTCCTCCTGCATTATAATTATGAGACACTACAGTCTTCTCCTCCTGTGTTCTTATTATAAGACACTACAGTCTGCTCTACCTGTGTTATAATTATAAGACACTACAGTCTGCTCCGCCTGTGTTATAATTATGAGACACTACAGTCTGCTCCACCTGTGCTATAATTATGGGACACTACAGTCTGCTCTATCTGTGTTATAATTATGAGCCACTACAGTCTGCTCCACCTTTGTTATAATTATGAGACACTACAGTCTGCTCCTCCTGTGCTATATTTATGAGACACTACAGTCTGCTCCTCCTGTGTTATAATTATGAGACACCACAGTCTACTCCTCCAGTTGTATAAATATGAGACACTACACTCTTCTCCTCCTGTGTAATAATTATGAGACACTAGAGTCTGCTCCTCCTGTGTTATAATTATGAGACACTACAGTCTTCTCTACCTCTGTTATAATTATGAGACACTACATTCTGCTCCTCCTGTTTAATAATCATGAGACACTACAGTCTGCTCCTCCAGTGTTATAATAATGAGGCACTACAGTCTGCTCCTCCTGTGTTATAATTATGAAACAGTACAGTCTGCTCCTCCTGTGTTATAATTATGAGACACTACAGTCTGCTCCTCCTGCATTATAATTATGAGCCACTACAGTCTGCTCCTCCTGCGTTATAATTATGAGACACTACAGTCTGCTCCTCCTGTGTTATAATTATGAGGCACTACAGTCTTCTCCTCCTATGTTATAAATATGAGACACTACAGTCTGCTCCTCCTGTGTTATAATTATGAGACACTACAGTCTGCTCCTCCTGTGTTATAATTATGAGGCACTACAGTCTGCTCCTCCTATGTAAAAATTATGAGACACTACAGTCTGCTCCTTCTGTGAAATAATTATGAGACACTACAGTCTGCTCCTCCTGTATTATAATTATGAGACGCTACAGTCTTCTCCTCCTGTGTTATAATTATGAGACACTACAGTTTGCTCCTCCTGTGTTATAATTATGAGACACTACAGTCTGCTCCTCCAGTGTTATAATTATGAGACACTACAGTCTGCTCCTCCAGTGTTATAATTATGAAACACTACAGTCTGCTCCTCCTGTGTTATAATTATGAGACACTACAGTTTGCTCCTCCTGTGTTATAATTATGAGACACTACAGTCTGCTCCTCCTGCATTATAATTATAAGACACTACAGTCTGCTCCTCCTGTACTATAATTATGACACACTATAGTCTGCTCCTCCTGTGCTATAATTATGAGACATTACAGTCTGCTCCTCCTGTGTTGTAATTGTGAGACACTACAGTCTGCTCCTCCTGTGTTATAATTATGAGACACTACAGTTTGCTCCTCCTGTGTTATAATTATGAGACACTACAGTCTGCTCCTCCTGTGTTATAATTATGAGACACTACAGTTTGCTCCTCCTGTGTTATAATTATGAGACACTACAGTCTGCTCCTCCTTTGTTATAACTATGAGACACTACAGTCTGTTCCACCTGTGAAATAATTATGAGACACTACAGTCTGCTCCTCCTGTGTTATAATTATGAGACACTACAGTTTGCTCCTCCTGTGTTATAATTATGAGACACTACAGTCTGCTCCTCCTGTGTTATAATTATGAGACACTACAGTCTGCTCCTCCTGTGTTATAACTATGAGACACTACAGTCTGTTCCACCTGTGAAATAATTATGAGACACTACAGTCTGCTCCTCCTGTGTTATAATTATGAGACACTACAGTTTGCTCCTCCTGTGTTATAATTATGAGACACTACAGTCTGCTCCTCCTGTGTTATAATTATGAGACACTACAGTCTGCTCCTCCTGTACTATAATTATGAGAAACTACAGTCTGCACTTCCTCTGTTATAATTATGAGATACTACAGTCTGCTCCTCCTGCATTATAATTATGAGACACTACAGTCTGCTCCTCCTGTTGAATAATTATGAGACACTACAGTCTGCTCCTACTGTTTTATAATTATGAGACACTACAGTCTGCTCTTCCTGTGTTATAATTATGAGACACTACAGTCTGCTCCTCCTGTGTTATAATTATGAGATGCTACAGTATGCTCCTCCTGTGTTATTATTATAAGACACTACAATCTGCTCTACCTGTGTTATAATTATGAGACACTACAGTCAGCTCCTCCAGTGTTATAATTATGAGACACTACAGTCTGCTCCTCCTGTGTTATAATTATGAGACACTACAGTGTGCTCCTCCTGTGTTATAATTATGAGACACTACAGTCTGCTTCTCCTGTGTTATAATTATGAGACACTACAGTCTGCTCTACCTGTGTTATAATTATGAGACACTACAGTCTGCTCCTCCTGTGTAAAAATTATGAGACACTACAGTCTTCTCCTCCTGTGTTGTTATTATTATAAGACACTACAATCTGCTCTACCTGTGTTATAATTATGAGACACTACAGTCTGTTCCACCTGTGTTATAATTATGAGACACTACAGTCTGCTCTACCTGTGTTATAATTATGAGACACTACAGTCTGCTCCTCCTGCATTATAATTATGAGAAACTACAGTCTTCTCCTCCTGTGTTCTTATTATAAGACACTACAGTCTGCTCTACCCGTGTTATAATTATTAGACACTACAGTCTTCTCCTCCTGTGTTGTTATTATTATAAGACACTACAATCTGCTCTACCTGTGTTATAATTATGAGACACTACAGTCTGTTCCACCTGTGTTATAATTATGAGACACTACAGTCTGCTCTACCTGTGTTATAATTATGAGACACTACAGTCTGCTCTTCCTGTGTTATAATTATGAGACACTACAGTCTGCTTCTCCTGTGTTATAGTTATGAGACACTACAGTCTGCTCTTCCTGTGTTATAATTATGAGACACTACAGTCTGCTCCTACTGTGTAAAAATTATGAGACACTACAGTCTTCTCCTCCTGTGTAAAAATTATGAGACACTACAGTCTGCTCCTCCTGTGTTATAATTATGAGACACTACAGTCTGCTCCTCCAGTGTTATAATTATGAGACACTACAGTCTGCTCCTCCTGTGTTATAATTATGAGACACTACAGTCTGCTACTCCTGTGTTGTAAGTATGAGACACTACAGTCTGCTCCTCCAGTGTTATAATTATGAGACACTACAGTCTGCTCCTCCTGCATTATAATTATGAGACAATACAGTCTGCTCCTCCTGTGTTATAATTATGAGACACTACAGTCTGCTCCCCCTTTGTTATAATTATGAGACACTACAGTCTGCTCTAGCTGTGTTATAATTATGAGACACTACAGTCTGCTTCTCCTGTGTTATAATTATGAGACACTACAGTCTGCTCCTCCTTTGTTATAACTATGAGACACTACAGTCTGTTCCACCTGTGAAATAATTATGAGACACTACAGTCTGCTCCTCCTGTGTTATAATTATGAGACACTACAGTTTGCTCCTCCTGTGTTATAATTATGAGACACTACAGTCTGCTCCTCCTGTGTTATAATTATGAGACACTACAGTCTGCTCCTCCTGTGTTATAACTATGAGACACTACAGTCTGTTCCACCTGTGAAATAATTATGAGACACTACAGTCTGCTCCTCCTGTGTTATAATTATGAGACACTACAGTTTGCTCCTCCTGTGTTATAATTATGAGACACTACAGTCTGCTCCTCCTTTGTTATAATTATGAGACACTACAGTCTGCTCCTCCTGTACTATAATTATGAGAAACTACAGTCTGCACTTCCTCTGTTATAATTATGAGATACTACAGTCTGCTCCTCCTGCATTATAATTATGAGACACTACAGTCTGCTCCTCCTGTTGAATAATTATGAGACACTACAGTCTGCTCCTACTGTTTTATAATTATGAGACACTACAGTCTGCTCTTCCTGTGTTATAATTATGAGACACTACAGTCTGCTCCTCCTGTGTTATAATTATGAGATGCTACAGTATGCTCCTCCTGTGTTATTATTATAAGACACTACAATCTGCTCTACCTGTGTTATAATTATGAGACACTACAGTCAGCTCCTCCAGTGTTATAATTATGGAACACTACAGTCTGCTCCTCCTGTGTTATAATTATGAGACACTACAGTCTGCTCCTCCAGTGTAAAAATTATGAGACACTACAGTCTGCTCCTCCTGTGTTATAATTATGAGACACTACAGTCTGCTCCTCCTGTGTTATAATTATGAGACACTACAGTGTGCTCCTCCTGTGTTATAATTATGAGACACTACAGTCTGCTTCTCCTGTGTTATAATTATGAGACACTACAGTCTGCTCTACCTGTGTTATAATTATGAGACACTACAGTCTGCTCCTCCTGTGTAAAAATTATGAGACACTACAGTCTTCTCCTCCTGTGTTGTTATTATTATAAGACACTACAATCTGCTCTACCTGTGTTATAATTATGAGACACTACAGTCTGCTCCACCTGTGTTATAATTATGAGACACTACAGTCTGCTCTACCTGTGTTATAATTATGAGACACTACAGTCTGCTCCTCCTGCATTATAATTATGAGACACTACAGTCTTCTCCTCCTGTGTTCTTATTATAAGACACTACAGTCTGCTCTACCCGTGTTAATTATTAGACACTACAGTCTTCTCCTCCTGTGTAAAAATTACGAGACACTACAGTCTGCTTCTCCTGTGTTATAGTTATGAGACACTACAGTCTGCTCTTCCTGTGTTATAATTATGAGACACTACAGTCTGCTCCTACTGTGTAAAAATTATGAGACACTACAGTCTTCTCCTCCTGTGTAAAAATTATGAGACACTACAGTCTGCTCCTCCTGTGTTATAATTATGAGACACTACAGTCTGCTCCTCCAGTGTTATAATTATCAGACACTACAGTCTGCTCCTCCTGTGTTATAATTATGAGACACTACAGTCTGCTACTCCTGTGTTGTAAGTATGAGACACTACAGTCTGCTCCTCCAGTGTTATAATTATGAGACACTACAGTCTGCTCCTCCTGCATTATAATTATGAGACAATACAGTCTGCTCCTCCTGTGTTATAATTATGAGACACTACAGTCTGCTCCTCCTGTGTTATAATTATGAGACACTACAGTCTGCTCTAGCTGTGTTATAATTATTAGACACTACAGTCTGCTTCTCCTGTGTTATAATTATGAGACACTACAGTCTGCTCCTCCTTTGTTATAACTATGAGACACTACAGTCTGTTCCACCTGTGAAATAATTATGAGACACTACAGTCTGCTCCTCCTGTGTTATAATTATGAGACACTACAGTTTGCTCCTCCTGTGTTATAATTATGAGACACTACAGTCTGCTCCTCCTGTGTTATAATTATGAGACACTACAGTCTGCTCCTCCTGTGTTATAACTATGAGACACTACAGTCTGTTCCACCTGTGAAATAATTATGAGACACTACAGTCTGCTCCTACTGTTTTATAATTATGAGACACTACAGTCTGCTCTTCCTGTGTTATAATTATGAGACACTACAGTCTGCTCCTCCTGTGTTATAATTATGAGATGCTACAGTATGCTCCTCCTGTGTTATTATTATAAGACACTACAATCTGCTCTACCTGTGTTATAATTATGAGACACTACAGTCAGCTCCTCCAGTGTTATAATTATGAGACACTACAGTCTGCTCCTCCTGTGTTATAATTATGAGACACTACAGTGTGCTCCTCCTGTGTTATAATTATGAGACACTACAGTCTGCTCTACCTGTGTTATAATTATGAGACACTACAGTCTGCTCCTCCTGTGTAAAAATTATGAGACACTACAGTCTTCTCCTCCTGTGTTGTTATTATTATAAGACACTACAATCTGCTCTACCTGTGTTATAATTATGAGACACTACAGTCTGTTCCACCTGTGTTATAATTATGAGACACTACAGTCTGCTCTACCTGTGTTATAATTATGAGACACTACAGTCTGCTCCTCCTGCATTATAATTATGAGACACTACAGTCTTCTCCTCCTGTGTTCTTATTATAAGACACTACAGTCTGCTCTACCCGTGTTATAATTATTAGACACTACAGTCTTCTCCTCCTGTGTAAAAATTACGAGACACTACAGTCTGCTTCTCCTGTGTTATAGTTATGAGACACTACAGTCTGCTCTTCCTGTGTTATAATTATGAGACACTACAGTCTGCTCCTACTGTGTAAAAATTATGAGACACTACAGTCTTCTCCTCCTGTGTAAAAATTATGAGACACTACAGTCTGCTCCTCCTGTGTTATAATTATGAGACACTACAGTCTGCTCCTCCAGTGTTATAATTATGAGACACTACAGTCTGCTCCTCCTGTGTTATAATTATGAGACACTACAGTCTGCTACTCCTGTGTTGTAAGTATGAGACACTACAGTCTGCTCCTCCAGTGTTATAATTATGAGACACTACAGTCTGCTCCTCCTGCATTATAATTATGAGACAATACAGTCTGCTCCTCCTGTGTTATAATTATGAGACACTACAGTCTGCTCCCCCTGTGTTATAATTATGAGACACTACAGTCTGCTCTAGCTGTGTTATAATTATGAGACACTACAGTCTGCTTCTCCTGTGTTATAATTATGAGACACTACAGTCTGCTCCTCCTTTGTTATAACTATGAGACACTACAGTCTGTTCCACCTGTGAAATAATTATGAGACACTACAGTCTGCTCCTCCTGTGTTATAATTATGAGACCCTACAGTTTGCTCCTCCTGTGTTATAATTATGAGACACTACAGTCTGCTCCTCCTGTGTTATAATTATGAGACACTACAGTCTGCTCCTCCTGTGTTATAACTATGAGACACTACAGTCTGTTCCACCTGTGAAATAATTATGAGACACTACAGTCTGCTCCTCCTGTGTTATAATTATGAGACACTACAGTTTGCTCCTCCTGTGTTATAATTATGAGACACTACAGTCTGCTCCTCCTGTGTTATAATTATGAGACACTACAGTCTGCTCCTCCTGTACTATAATTATGAGAAACTACAGTCTGCACTTCCTCTGTTATAATTATGAGATACTACAGTCTGCTCCTCCTGCATTATAATTATGAGACACTACAGTCTGCTCCTCCTGTTGAATAATTATGAGACACTACAGTCTGCTCCTACTGTTTTATAATTATGAGACACTACAGTCTGCTCTTCCTGTGTTATAATTATGAGACACTACAGTCTGCTCCTCCTGTGTTATAATTATGAGATGCTACAGTATGCTCCTCCTGTGTTATTATTATAAGACACTACAATCTGCTCTACCTGTGTTATAATTATGAGACACTACAGTCAGCTCCTCCAGTGTTATAATTATGGAACACTACAGTCTGCTCCTCCTGTGTTATAATTATGAGACACTACAGTCTGCTCCTCCTGTGTTATAATTATGAGACACTACAGTCTGCTCCTCCTGTGTTATAATTATGAGACTCTACAGTGTGCTCCTCCTGTGTTATAATTATGAGACACTACAGTCTGCTTCTCCTGTGTTATAATTATGAGACACTACAGTCTGCTCCTCCTGTGTAAAAATTATGAGACACTACAGTCTTCTCCTCCTGTGTTGTTATTATTATAAGACACTACAATCTGCTCTACCTGTGTTATAATTATGAGACACTACAGTCTGCTCCACCTGTGTTATAATTATGAGACACTACAGTCTGCTCTACCTGTGTTATAATTATGAGACACTACAGTCTGCTCCTCCTGCATTATAATTATGAGACACTACAGTCTTCTCCTCCTGTGTTCTTATTATAAGACACTACAGTCTGCTCTACCCGTGTTATAATTATTAGACACTACAGTCTTCTCCTCCTGTGTAAAAATTACGAGACACTACAGTCTGCTTCTCCTGTGTTATAGTTATGAGACACTACAGTCTGCTCTTCCTGTGTTATAATTATGAGACACTACAGTCTGCTCCTACTGTGTAAAAATTATGAGACACTACAGTCTTCTCCTCCTGTGTAAAAATTATGAGACACTACAGTCTGCTCCTCCTGTGTTATAATTATGAGACACTACAGTCTGCTCCTCCAGTGTTATAATTATGAGACACTACAGTCTGCTCCTCCTGTGTTATAATTATGAGACACTACAGTCTGCTACTCCTGTGTTGTAAGTATGAGACACTACAGTCTGCTCCTCCAGTGTTATAATTATGAGACACTACAGTCTGCTCCTCCTGCATTATAATTATGAGACAATACAGTCTGCTCCTCCTGTGTTATAATTATGAGACACTACAGTCTGCTCCTCCTGTGTTATAATTATGAGACACTACAGTCTGCTCTAGCTGTGTTATAATTATTAGACACTACAGTCTGCTTCTCCTGTGTTATAATTATGAGACACTACAGTCTGCTCCTCCTTTGTTATAACTATGAGACACTACAGTCTGTTCCACCTGTGAAATAATTATGAGACACTACAGTCTGCTCCTCCTGTGTTATAATTATGAGACACTACAGTTTGCTCCTCCTGTGTTATAATTATGAGACACTACAGTCTGCTCCTCCTGTGTTATAATTATGAGACACTACAGTCTGCTCCTCCTGTGTTATAACTATGAGACACTACAGTCTGTTCCACCTGTGAAATAATTATGAGACACTACAGTCTGCTCCTCCTGTGTTATAATTATGAGACACTACAGTTTGCTCCTCCTGTGTTATAATTATGAGACACTACAGTTTGCTCCTCCTGTGTTATAATTATGAGACACTACAGTCTGCTCCTCCTGTGTTATAATTATGAGACACTACAGTGTGCTCCTCCTGTGTTATAATTATGAGACACTACAGTCTGCTTCTCCTGTGTTATAATTATGAGACACTACAGTCTGCTCTACCTGTGTTATAATTATGAGACACTACAGTCTGCTCCTCCTGTGTAAAAATTATGAGACACTACAGTCTTCTCCTCCTGTGTTGTTATTATTATAAGACACTACAATCTGCTCTACCTGTGTTATAATTATGAGACACTACAGTCTGCTCCACCTGTGTTATAATTATGAGACACTACAGTCTGCTCTACCTGTGTTATAATTATGAGACACTACAGTCTGCTCCTCCTGCATTATAATTATGAGACACTACAGTCTTCTCCTCCTGTGTTCTTATTATAAGACACTACAGTCTGCTCTACCCGTGTTATAATTATTAGACACTACAGTCTTCTCCTCCTGTGTAAAAATTACGAGACACTACAGTCTGCTTCTCCTGTGTTATAGTTATGAGACACTACAGTCTGCTCTTCCTGTGTTATAATTATGAGACACTACAGTCTGCTCCTACTGTGTAAAAATTATGAGACACTACAGTCTTCTCCTCCTGTGTAAAAATTATGAGACACTACAGTCTGCTCCTCCTGTGTTATAATTATGAGACACTACAGTCTGCTCCTCCAGTGTTATAATTATGAGACACTACAGTCTGCTCCTCCTGTGTTATAATTATGAGACACTACAGTCTGCTACTCCTGTGTTGTAAGTATGAGACACTACAGTCTGCTCCTCCAGTGTTATAATTATGAGACACTACAGTCTGCTCCTCCTGCATTATAATTATGAGACAATACAGTCTGCTCCTCCTGTGTTATAATTATGAGACACTACAGTCTGCTCCTCCTGTGTTATAATTATGAGACACTACAGTCTGCTCTAGCTGTGTTATAATTATTAGACACTACAGTCTGCTTCTCCTGTGTTATAATTATGAGACACTACAGTCTGCTCCTCCTTTGTTATAACTATGAGACACTACAGTCTGTTCCACCTGTGAAATAATTATGAGACACTACAGTCTGCTCCTCCTGTGTTATAATTATGAGACACTACAGTTTGCTCCTCCTGTGTTATAATTATGAGACACTACAGTCTGCTCCTCCTGTGTTATAATTATGAGACACTACAGTCTGCTCCTCCTGTGTTATAACTATGAGACACTACAGTCTGTTCCACCTGTGAAATAATTATGAGACACTACAGTCTGCTCCTCCTGTGTTATAATTATGAGACACTACAGTTTGCTCCTCCTGTGTTATAATTATGAGACACTACATTCTGCTCCTCCTGTGTTATAATTATGAGACACTACAGTCTGCTCCTCCTGTACTATAATTATGAGAAACTACAGTCTGCACTTCCTCTGTTATAATTATGAGATACTACAGTCTGCTCCTCCTGCATTATAATTATGAGACACTACAGTCTGCTCCTCCTGTTGAATAATTATGAGACACTACAGTCTGCTCCTACTGTTTTATAATTATGAGACACTACAGTCTGCTCTTCCTGTGTTATAATTATGAGACACTACAGTCTGCTCTAGCTGTGTTATAATTATTAGACACTACAGTCTGCTTCTCCTGTGTTATAATTATGAGATGCTACAGTATGCTCCTCCTGTGTTATTATTATAAGACACTACAATCTGCTCTACCTGTGTTATAATTATGAGACACTACAGTCAGCTCCTCCAGTGTTATAATTATGGAACACTACAGTCTGCTCCTCCTGTGTTATAATTATGAGACACTACAGTCTGCTCCTCCAGTGTAAAAATTATGAGACACTACAGTCTGCTCCTCCTGTGTTATAATTATGAGACACTACAGTCTGCTCCTCCTGTGTTATAATTATGAGACACTACAGTGTGCTCCTCCTGTGTTATAATTATGAGACACTACAGTCTGCTTCTCCTGTGTTATAATTATGAGACACTACAGTCTGCTCTACCTGTGTTATAATTATGAGACACTACAGTCTGCTCCTCCTGTGTAAAAATTATGAGACACTACAGTCTTCTCCTCCTGTGTTGTTATTATTATAAGACACTACAATCTGCTCTACCTGTGTTATAATTATGAGACACTACAGTCTGCTCCACCTGTGTTATAATTATGAGACACTACAGTCTGCTCTACCTGTGTTATAATTATGAGACACTACAGTCTGCTCCTCCTGCATTATAATTATGAGACACTACAGTCTTCTCCTCCTGTGTTCTTATTATAAGACACTACAGACTGCTCTACCCGTGTTATAATTATTAGACACTACAGTCTTCTCCTCCTGTGTAAAAATTACGAGACACTACAGTCTGCTTCTCCTGTGTTATAGTTATGAGACACTACAGTCTGCTCTTCCTGTGTTATAATTATGAGACACTACAGTCTGCTTCTACTGTGTAAAAATTATGAGACACTACAGTCTTCTCCTCCTGTGTAAAAATTATGAGACACTACAGTCTGCTCCTCCTGTGTTATAATTATGAGACACTACAGTCTGCTCCTCCAGTGTTATAATTATGAGACACTACAGTCTGCTCCTCCTGTGTTATAATTATGAGACACTACAGTCTGCTACTCCTGTGTTGTAAGTATGAGACACTACAGTCTGCTCCTCCAGTGTTATAATTATGAGACACTACAGTCTGCTCCTCCTGCATTATAATTATGAGACAATACAGTCTGCTCCTCCTGTGTTATAATTATGAGACACTACAGTCTGCTCCTCCTGTGTTATAATTATGAGACACTACAGTCTGCTCTAGCTGTGTTATAATTATGAGACACTACAGTCTGCTTCTCCTGTGTTATAATTATGAGACACTACAGTCTCCTCTACTTGTGTTATAATTATGAGACACTACAGTCTGCTCCTCCTGTGTAAAAATTATGAGACACTACAGTCTGCTCCTCCTGCATTATAATTATGAGACACTACAGTCTTCTCCTCCTGTGTTCTTATTATAAGACACTACAGTCTGCTCTACCTGTGTTATAATTATAAGACACTACAGTCTGCTCCGCCTGTGTTATAATTATGAGACACTACAGTCTGCTCCACCTGTGCTATAATTATGGGACACTACAGTCTGCTCTATCTGTGTTATAATTATGAGACACTACAGTCTGCTCCACCTTTGTTATAATTATGAGACACTACAGTCTGCTCCTCCTGTGCTATATTTATGAGACACTACAGTCTGCTCCTCCTGTGTTATAATTATGAGACACCACAGTCTACTCCTCCAGTTGTATAAATATGAGACACTACACTCTTCTCCTCCTGTGTAATAATTATGAGACACTAGAGTCTGCTCCTCCTGTGTTATAATTATGAGACACTACAGTCTTCTCTACCTCTGTTATAATTATGAGACACTACATTCTGCTCCTCCTGTTTAATAATCATGAGACACTACAGTCTGCTCCTCCAGTGTTATAATAATGAGGCACTACAGTCTGCTCCTCCTGTGTTATAATTATGAAACAGTACAGTCTGCTCCTCCTGTGTTATAATTATGAGACACTACAGTCTGCTCCTCCTGCATTATAATTATGAGACAATACAGTCTGCTCCTCCTTTGTTATAATTATGAGACACTACAGTCTGCTCCTCCTGTGTTATAATTATGAGACACTACAGTTTGCTCCTCCTGTGCTATAATTATGAGGCACTACAGTCTGCTCCTCCTATGTTATAATTATGAGACACTACAGTCTGCTCCTCCTGTGTTATAATTATGAGACACTACAGTCTGCTCCTCCTGTGTTATAATTATGAGGCACTACAGTCTGCTCCTCCTATGTAAAAATTATGAGACACTACAGTCTGCTCCTTCTGTGAAATAATTATGAGACACTACAGTCTGCTCCTCCTGTATTATAATTATGAGACGCTACAGTCTTCTCCTCCTGTGTTATAATTATGAGACACTACAGTTTGCTCCTCCTGTGTTATAATTATGAGACACTACAGTCTGCTCCTCCAGTGTTATAATTATGAGACACTACAGTCTGCTCCTCCAGTGTTATAATTATGAAACACTACAGTCTGCTCCTCCTGTGTTATAATTATGAGACAATACAGTCTGCTCCTCCAGAGTTATAATTATGAGACACTACAGTCAGTTCCTCCTGCGTTATAATTTTGAGACACTACAGTCTGCTCCTCCTGTACTATAATTATGACACACTATAGTCTGCTCCTCCTGTGCTATAATTATGAGACATTACAGTCTGCTCCTCCTGTGTTATAATTGTGAGACACTACAGTCTGCTCCTCCTGTGTTATAATTATGAGACACTACAGTTTGCTCCTCCTGTGTTATAATTATGAGACACTACAGTCTGCTCCTCCTGTGTTATAATTATGAGACACTACAGTTTGCTCCTCCTGTGTTATAATTATGAGACACTACAGTCTGCTCCTCCTGTGTTATAATTATGAGACACTACAGTCTGCTCCTTCTGTGTTATAACTATGAGACACTACAGTCTGTTCCACCTGTGAAATAATTATGAGACACTACAGTCTGCTCCTCCTGTATTATAATTATGGGACTCTACAGTCTGCTCCTCCAGAGTTATAATTATGAGACACTACAGTCAGTTCCTCCTGCGTTATAATTTTGAGACACTACAGTCTGCTCCTCCTGTACTATAATTATGACACACTATAGTCTGCTCCTCCTGTGCTATAATTATGAGACATTACAGTCTGCTCCTCCTGTGTTATAATTGTGAGACACTACAGTCTGCTCCTCCTGTGTTATAATTATGAGACACTACAGTCTGCTCCTTCTGTGTTATAATTATGAGACACTACAGTCTGCTCCTCCTGTGCTATAATTATGAGACACTACAGTCTGCTCCTCCTGTGTTATAATTATGAGACACTACAGTCTGCTCCTTCTGTGTTATAACTATGAGACACTACAGTCTGTTCCACCTGTGAAATAATTATGAGACACTACAGTCTGCTCCTCCTGTATTATAATTATGAGACGCTACAGTCTTCTCCTCCTGTGTTATAATTATGAGACACTACAGTTTGCTCCTCCTGTGTTATAATTATGAGACACTACAGTCTGCTCCTCCTTTGTTATAACTATGAGACACTACAGTCTGTTCCACCTGTGAAATAATTATGAGACACTACAGTCTGCTCCTCCTGTGTTATAATTATGAGACACTACAGTTTGCTCCTCCTGTGTTATAATTATGAGACACTACAGTCTGCTCCTCCTGTGTTATAATTATGAGACACTACAGTCTACTCCTCCTGTGTTATAACTATGAGACACTACAGTCTGTACCACCTGTGAAATAATTATGAGACACTACAGTCTGCTCCTCCTGTGTTATAATTATGAGACATTACAGTTTGCTCCTCCTGTGTTATAATTATGAGACACTACAGTCTGCTCCTCCTGTGTTATAATTATGAGACACTACAGTCTGCTCCTCCTGTACTATAATTATGAGAAACTACAGTCTGCACTTCCTCTGTTATAATTATGAGATACTACAGTCTGCTCCTCCTGCATTATAATTATGAGACACTACAGTCTGCTCCTCCTGTTGAATAATTATGAGACACTACAGTCTGCTCCTACTGTTTTATAATTATGAGACACTACAGTCTGCTCTTCCTGTGTTATAATTATGAGATGCTACAGTATGCTCCTCCTGTGTTATTATTATAAGACACTACAATCTGCTCTACCTGTGTTATAATTATGAGACACTACAGTCAGCTCCTCCAGTGTTATAATTATGGAACACTACAGTCTGCTCCTCCTGTGTTATAATTATGAGACACTACAGTCTGCTCCTCAAGTGTAAAAATTATGAGACACTACAGTCTGCTCCTCCTGTGTTATAATTATGAGACACTACAGTCTGCTCCTCCTGTGTTATAATTATGAGACACTACAGTCTGCTCCTCCTGTGTTATAATTATGAGGCGCTACAGTCTGCTCCTCCTATGTTATAATTATGAGACAATACAGTCTGCTCCTCCTATGTAAAAATTATGAGACACTACAGTCAACTCCTCCAGTGTTATAATTATGAGACACTACCTTCTGCTCCTCCTGTTGTATAATTATGAGACACTACAGTCTGCTCCTCCTGTTGTATAATTATGAGACACTACAGTCTGATCCTCATGTTGTATAATTATGAGACACTACAGTCTGCTCCTCCTGTTGTATAATTATGAGACACTACAGTCTGCTCCTCCTGTTGTATAATTATGAGACACTACACTCTGCTCCGCCTGTACTATAATTATAAGACACTACAGTCTGCTCTTCCTCTGTTATAATTATGAGACACTACAGTCTGCTCCACCTTTTTTATAATTATGAGACACTACAGTCTATTCCTCCTGTGTTATAAGTATGAGACACTTCAGTCTGCTCCTCCTGTATTATAATTATGAGACACTACAGTCTGCTCCTCCTGTGTTATAATTATGAGACACTACAATCTGCTCCTCCTGTATTATAATTATGAGACGCTACAGTCTTCTCCTCCTGTGTTATAATTATAAGACTCTACAGTCTGCTCCTCCAGAGTTATAATTATGAGACACTACAGTCAGTTCCTCCTGCGTTATAATTTTGAGACACTACAGTCTGCTCCTCCTGTACTATAATTATGACACACTATAGTCTGCTCCTCCTGTGCTATAATTATGAGACAATACAGTCTGCTCCTCCTGTGTTATAATTGTGAGACACTGCAGTCTGCTCCTCCTGTGTTATAATTATGAGACACTACAGTTTGCTCCTCCTCTGTTATAATTGTGAGACACTACAGTCTGCTCCTCCTGTGTTATAATTATGAGACACTACAGTTTGCTCCTCCTGTGTTATAATTACGAGACACTACAGTCTGCTCCTCCTGTGTTATAACTATGAGACACTACAGTCTGTTCCACCTGTGAAATAATTATGAGACACTACAGTCTGCTCCTCCTGTGTTATAATTATGAGACACTACAGTTTGCTCCTCCTGTGTTATAATTATGAGACACTACAGTCTGCTCCTCCTGTGTTATAATTATGAGACACTACAGTCTGCTCCTCCTGTGATATAACTATGAGACATTAGTCTGTTCCACCTGTGAAATAATTATTAGACACTACAGTCTGCTCCTCCTGTGTTATAATTATGAGACACTACAGTATGCTCCTCCTGTGTTATAATTATGAGACACTACAGTCTGCTACTCCTGTGTTGTAAGTATGAGACACTACAGTCTGCTCCTCCAGTGTTATAATTATGAGACACTACAGTCTGCTCCTCCTGCATTATAATTATGAGACAATACAGTCTGCTCCTCCTGTGTTATAATTATGAGACACTACAGTCTGCTCCTCCTGTGTTATAATTATGAGACACTACAGTCTGCTCTAGCTGTGTTATAATTATGAGACACTACAGTCTGCTTCTCCTGTGTTATAATTATGAGACACTACAGTCTGCTCTACTTGTGTTATAATTATGAGACACTACAGTCTGCTCCTCCTGTGTAAAAATTATGAGACACTACAGTCTGCTCCTCCTGCATTATAATTATGAGACACTACAGTCTTCTCCTCCTGTGTTCTTATTATAAGACACTACAGTCTGCTCTACCTGTGTTATAATTATAAGACACTACAGTCTGCTCCGCCTGTGTTATAATTATGAGACACTACATTCTGCTCCACCTGTGTTATAATTATGGGACACTACAGTCTGCTCTATCTGTGTTATAATTATGAGACACTACAGTCTGCTCCACCTTTGTTATAATTATGAGACACTACCGTCTGCTCCTCCTGTGCTATATTTATGAGACACTACAGTCTGCTCCATCTGTGTTATAATTATGAGACACCACAGTCTACTCCTCCAGTTGTATAAATATGAGACACTACACTCTTCTCCTCCTGTGTAATAATTATGAGACACTAGAGTCTGCTCCTCCTGTGTTATAATTATGAGACACTACAGTCTTCTCTACCTCTGTTATAATTATGAGACACTACATTCTGCTCCTCCTGTTTAATAATCATGAGACACTACAGTCTGCTCCTCCAGTGTTATAATAATGAGGCACTACAGTCTGCTCCTCCTGTGTTATAATTATGAAACAGTACAGTCTGCTCCTCCTGTGTTATAATTATGAGACACTACAGTCTGCTCCTCCTGCATTATAATTATGAGACACTATAGTCTACTCTTCCTGTGTTATAATTATAAGACACTACAGTCTGCTCCTCCTGCATTGAAATTATGAGACACTACAGTCTGATCCTCCTGTGTTATAATTATGAGACACTACAGTCTGCTCCTCCTGTGTTATAAATATGAGACACTACAGTCTGCTCCTCCTGTGTTATAATTATGAGGCACTACAGTCTGCTCCTCCTAT